>NW_028301553.1:24890000-24905000 GCF_042242905.1 Orbicella faveolata
ACACAATGTTACCGCTGTGAGTGTAGATATTGCTGGAATGGACGCTCTGTCGCTGAACTATTGGTTGTCAAAATTTGTGATGGAGGTAGCTAAAAAGTCCGGTGAAAGATACCCTCCGAAGTCTGTTTATGGTATCATTTGTGCCCTCAAGCGTTATTTGAAGGAGAAAAATGGATCAGAAGCTTTGAATCCTCTGGACGCTAGTGACAAAAGGTACTTGACAACTTTTAGACCGAATTGGTTAGTAATTTAAAATGCACTGTTTCAGGACTTTAATTTTGTGTGTTATTTTTTGAAGGTTTGTCCTTTTCCGACGATGCTTAGATGCCGAGATGAAGAATGGCGTTCGAGAAGGGCTTCACATTAAGTGTAAGAAAGAGGAAAAGGAGTTTGTGAGCGAGCAAGAAGAAGCAGTATTCTGGCAAAAGAAATTGCTGGGAACTACATCAGCTAAGTCGTTATTGAACACGATCTATTTCTACAACGGAAAAGTTTTTGGGTTGCGGGGGAGAGATCACAGAAATATTGTTGTAAACAACTTTGAAATTGGTCCAAATTTTATTAAGTTTGAAGAAAATGCCTCTAAAACTTATCATGGAGGTCTTTGTGATCTAAAGTATGTGCCGCGAGTGGTCAAGCACGTTTGTCATTCTATTGAGGAAAAGCACGAGCCGTGCCTTGTTGAGATATTCAGATTGTATGTAGGGTTAGTTGAGACTCATGCAAAGGAAGTTACCGCATTTTACTTTAAGCCATCAAAAACTAGGTTCGCATTCGATAAAGTGCCCGTAGGCATCAACAGCTTGAACAAGATTTTGCCTGACATGTGCGACGCGGCAGGCTTTAAACGCAAAACCGCTCACAGTTTGCGCGTTACTTGTGTTTCCTCCCTGTTTAATTCTGGGGTTGAAGAAAAATTGATTCGCGAAAGGTCGGGGCATCGTTCTAATGCATTGTTGCAGTACGAAAAGCCTACAGAAGAAAATGTGTCTAAAGTTTCAAAGATCCTAGGTCCAAGTGTTGTTAGTACAACTACATGTTTTACCACAGAGAAACAGGATCAATCTTTAACGGATGTTGTTTTCCAGAAAGGAAAATTCAAAAACTGTACAATTAATGTAACGATGTCTAAGAAGGAATAATATGTTGCTGTATTGTTGTTGTAAGCAACGATTTAAGCGGGAAAAATGCTGTATTTAGAATTATAATTAAGACTGATTAAAATTCAAGTTTCTTGATCAGTGTCTTGATCAGTTTTTGAACTAATCTACCGTGTGTTGATCGGTATGTTCATTGGGTATCAACATACATGCACCTGACCCAATTGATGCGAGCTGATTGGGTCATCAGCTCATGAATAATTAATGAGTTTGAGAAACGTTGTTGCAACTTGTTGAATACTCATTCAACTTTTGTTGAGCAACGACTACACATTTTGGCGCGAAGTTGAAATGGCGGACGAGAAAATGTTGCTGTCGCTTTGTGCTTCGAGCGTTGTCACCGTTATTATGAAGCGTGGACAAAAAAGACGAAAGAACCGCATAATTTGGACGCGTGAATGGTTAAGAAATAGAACCATATTCGGAGCATACTACACCCTGTTGGCAGAACTCAGAAACTTGGACATTTCAAACTACAGAAACTTCCTGCGTATGGATGGTTTTTGTGATCCTTCGATCTCACATCGTGCAGGCACGAAAAAGTCTCGTACAGATTGATCAGTTGACTGGTGTTATCAAAACTCCATTCGAACTCAGCTGATTCCAACTCTTCGGCCGCCATGTTGATATTTCCAAGAAGCCACGTAACACCAAACTCGAAAAAGATTGGTTGAAGCCGTTCAATGACAAGCGGCAACTTGTTGAACAGAATAGAGCCAAGCTCTATTTTCGTTCAACAATGTTCAACAACTTTCAAAATGTTGAACGGCATATGTCAACGTTCAACATCACATGATACACTGTTCAACATTTGTTGAACAGCAGCTGCAACATTTGTTGCTCAACAAATGTTGAACCGTGTATCGTTGGCTTTAGGATACAAATATTTTAATGCACGTAGGTTTATTTGGATTTTTTCTTGCGTTTGTCAGTGAATTTTCCTGCCAATTTTGACTCAGCGTCTTATAGAAATATAGAAACCTGAAAAGAAGTTTGCCGTTTCTCTGGGGCTTATAATTATAGCCTGGGAGCTGGGGGAAGAGGGATGGGAACTCCACTTCAGTTACGTAACAGCGACAGGGATAGTCGTCGTAACCTTTGGATGTTAACGTTTGTGCCTCGGTTTCGCTTAAGGTGTTTAATCTAAAACAAGCACCCTTAGAGTTATCTCTAGGTTATCTTGGTACCTTCTGGGTCTACAAAATGACATTTTAGTAACTTTATTAAAAGGGTCCTTTCTTATTATGCAACAATCGTCTCCGTCACTTTGGCTCTACCTGGGCACTGTTGATTAATTTAGTTTCCTTCTCAATTCCTTGCAGATGCATTTCAACCAAACGTATGTTCCCAACGAAGCATCAGTACAAGTAAATAAAACCATGGAACAAATATACTACAATCAAATGCTGCCACAAAATTGCTCAAACATCCCCACTGTCCTGCCGCTTGGGAAACACTGCTACAGAGAGAAAGTGTGGAGGAATTTCAACAAGAGACCGAGCAAACTATGAACAACCTGTATTCAAAGGTTCATCGATCCTCAGGAATGCCATTGTGTAATCGAAGAGAAAGGAATCGAGAAAGAGAGCGCAAAAGACAGACGCGTCTGAAGGGGGCGTTTAACGTGCTTCGCAGCGTAATACCCGATTACTTTTCCGAGAGAGAGCCCGGAGACAGGCTGTCAAGAATCCAAACACTAAGACTAGCAAAGAGGTACATCGCTACATTACATGAATTGTTAGAGACATGTCAGTAGGTTCTGTTGCCCGGTGCGCCGCTCTAAAGTAGTCACCAGAAACCGACGTAGGAGACAAGAAAACTGGCTTTCTTTCGCACTAAGTTTCATATTTTAAGGTAATTTGATTCGTTATGCTGGCTTTAGCATTTTAAAAGTTACTTTGTCATGTTAGGTTACGCTATATTTGTCACGATAGGTTATACTAATTACGGCGCTTATCTTATTTCAGACGACTTGATCACTTTAGGTTAAGCTATGTTCCATGATTTTGTTACGGTATGTTACGCTCATTTAAAGATGATTTCCAGTCCGTACTGCGCACTCTCGAGAGTTTGTTTGCATTGTTTGTTTTGTTTCATGTAAGACATCACAAAATGTAAACATTTAGCAACTACTTAGATGACGTAAATTCAAAGTACCTAAGCAACCGCCATTATGGATGCGAAACTTTTTGCTTCGTTCTTTCTCATATCCCTTGATGAAACAACTTTGCAGCTTTAGAAATCAATGAAGCTGTTGGAAAATAATTTGAAAGGCCTCAAAGATAATGTATGTGGTTCGTAACGAATAACAGCGATTCGCATTCCATCGAGTGAGCCGTTATAATGTTTATAAACATTAGGGTGCTGAGACTGCGCAGTACGGCCTGGAAATCATCTTTAAGCGCTGTTGTAACACCATGTTTAATTTTAAAGGGATACTCTGCACCATAATTCGAATTTTGCTCAAAATGTAGTATATGCACTATAAAACCTATGACAGACAAAAAGGGCGGGAGAAATAAATTTTAACGGCTGAAAACTGCGCTAGAAAAGCGAAATTTCGCCCAATTCGAGAAACGGAAGTAAAACCGACGACTGTTCTGCGAGCCGAGCGGTCTAAAACCCTACTCAAACTAAAAATGTAACGCCAGCGAATAATTCTAAAAGAAAATACGAAAAATTAGCCGTCGTGGTTCACATTCTTCAAAATATCCAATACTTGGCCATTTTACGTTGTTGTTTTGCAGAGGACGGCAAAGAAATGTACAAAGATTAAAAACGCACGTGCACAGCTGTTGTTTTGCTCATTAAACCTTTTGTTGGAGAGCGTTTTCGTTTCCGTTGCTGTCGTGGTTTGCTTAAGCTCCCTAACAACGTGAAATGACCAAGTTTTTCGTTGTCCGGAGAACGTGAACCACGACGGCTAATTTTTTTGTTTCGCCCTGTCCCAGATTCAGTTTCGTGATAGTTTTTACACTGAGAAACAAAAGGAAATTACTTATCAGTATCACGAGATTCGCAGGTAAAACATAAAATCATTTTTTTAATCGACGTTGTCCTCGGCGTCGTGTCGTGGTTTCTTAAACTCCCTAATGAGTCCGATGAAGAACAATTCGAACGAGCTGGTACGTAAGTGATCAATCTACTTCTTGTGGAGAGTTCTCTTTACAACCCGTAGTTTTGTAACTTGATTTTTAAGCGAATAAACGAGGGTTAAGATGATAACGAAGTTTCCTAGTCATATTCCTTGTGATGAGAATTATAGTCTATTTTCGCTCACAGACATCCAGAATGTAGATGTGTGAAATATTTCTTGGTTAGAATGTGTTTTTGTGTTGAAATGCATCAGCTCAAATTTCGATTGGAAACTGTAGGTGTAAGTGTGAATGTTGCCAGAGACTAAATCGAGTTGTAGAGTGCGTTTGTTGAGCCGAAATTGATTGTGTTGTGGCCAAAAACGATGAAGCTGTCCGGCGAGGCAGAAAGACTGGCCGAGATTCCGTTTGCATCACACACACGCTATAGGGCTATAGCCCTACTACTTTTATTGCTGGGATTTATTTCTATAGGGCTCCAGATGGCGCGCAAATGTAAGATAAATGGCGAAACACTGACCTATCATTCTTTTATTCCGTTTGCAATGCCATCCTAATCCACCGTGCAGATAAGCCACTATAAATAGGATAACACAGTTTGCACGACAAGACCTATCCCCTTTTTCTTTTCATACTGACGTCGACACTGCGTTTTACCGTTCTGGGACGGTCATCGGCTTTCGCATTATTTATCATGTTTATCCAATTTTCAGATTCTTAGGATCTTTCAAAGAAAACTAATCGCAAGTTAAACCCATAGTCACATGGCGCATCCAGGCCGAACATATGGTTGTTCTTTTCTTATCTCAATGATTATGACAACTAAACAACGAGAGTATTAGACAGTTTGTCAAACTAAGTATATGCGAAAAAAATAACCCTGGTGCCAGACTAACGGCGGAAACCGCTAATGTTATGTTTATCTGTTTCATTCATTCATTCTGTTTATTTTGCCTTTTTACTTAATGTACAGTATTTATAAATATTTTAATGTGAGGCGAGGTAACCTCTAGAAACCATCAGGCTTTTAGTTGAGGCCACCTCGTATGTAACAATGCGGTTACATAACTAGTGCAACAGTGTGCGGCTTTGCCAGTTCAGTAATTGTTTAACTAAAAACTCTTGCAGTTTTTTCTTAAAATTGGGAAAACTTGGCAATGAAGTGATTGTAACAGGAAGGGAATTCCAGATCTTTGGACCTTGGTAAAGAATTGTGAATTCTTTTAGATAAGTCCGGCAATGATGCACGCGATAATTATTGGTTGTTCTGGTGCTATAGCCATGAATTTGACTGTTTGTAAAAAACAAATTGAAAAACAATGGAGGCAACAGGTTGTTATGATAATAGTACATAAATTTAGCTATTTGAAACCTGTTGATTTGATAAATGTCTAAAATTCCTAATTTGGCGAATAAAGGAGCCGAATGTGCTGTATAATCTGAATTGGTAATAGCTCGCACAGCCCGTTTTTGCAGTTTTTTGTTAGGATTTGGATTAAGATTTTACCACGATTGTATCAACTAGATTGGAACTTGCACATGCACAGAACTCACAAACCATTTCGTTTAGACTATTCCGGTCTGGTAACGCTATCCAAATCTACCACGCAGCTAAACTACCATGAAAAGGATATGGTGAATGAACAATAAGAGGAGGTAATGATAGACAGTTTGTATACATGCAAGCAAATTATCCTTTGTGCCATACTGAGAGCGGAGACCACTAGTGTTATGTTTATTTGGTTGGGTTAAAATTAACAATTTTGCCAGAGGCAAACCTGTTGTATCTCTTGCGTGTTGCACCGCTATTACTGAATTAATCAAAGCCGCATTCCCGGTCACAGAGTTTCCGTGCAGCCTCTTGGGCTGTGAAATCTCCAACAACCATTTACGTGTTTTTACATAAAGTGGCTGAAACGATGAAAAGAAGTCCGCCGTTCTCAAGTCTAACATTTAATTACTTCCTTATATTTGACAATGAAAACCAAAATTGGCGCCAATCGTCGGCGTTTAGACTGTTTCCAACATACAACAAAGACATACATCAAAAGTGGGTGTGTAAATCGATCGATTGATAGATCAATGGATCGATTGGTTTGACAGTTTACTTGGCGAGATAACGGTGTATATTTGTTCACTGCGTGTTGGGCGACTTACTATCTTAGGGCATGCGGAACACCTTCATTAGTGACCTTATGGCTAGAATAAAACAGCTTGCTGCTTGCCGCTATTTCTATTCATGTCATGTTCTATTTTCTATTCATGTCATTAATTATTGCTCCCATGCTTGTCTCCCCAATTTTGCGAATGTATCTCGACCGGCAAAGTATAGAGAGGACACAGCCAGGATGGATCACAGTGGAACTTAAACATATAAGGAACTTCAAAACAGCGGCCGAAGACTCAAGGATTGCAAATCATACATGGCCTCACGACTATGTCAGTAACCTTACTAATGCTTCTATCCTTGACAAAGGCAATTATCGATTAGAAAGTGTTTGGAATCTTGGCACAACATAAGTGGTTTTATGACTCGATAGAAACACGGATAAAATGTCGACGTAGCGACGTAGCGACGTAGTGACTTTAAGCCAACTCTTCCCGTTGAATGGAAGGCCACTAATCTCGAAGTGTTGCCGCGATTCGTGAGGCATCCCACCGGATAAAATTTTCTAAAACCGTTTTTTATAGTATTCATATATATTTTACTTTATGAGTGTAGATAACGGTTAATTGAGTGCAGACCATTGTCCCGATCATTTTGCGATTCAAGAACTAGAAGTCTTTTGCGCACTCGTTTGCTTGCATACCGTCATAAAAGATCCTGGAAATATCCAGTGAAATAGAAAAGTCAACAGTGTCGAGTCTCTTCTCCTTATGTGTAAGGCTAATTTTATTGACTACTTTACAGCTATGAGATGTCCTTAAGATGACATTTTTTTGCTTAGATCACTTGTCTCTTCCCATGATCACTCTGAATTTTCAGCGGGGCATGAGAGTAATGCAACCAGTGACGTCACAAGACTGTTTTGGCCGAGTCAAGATGGCCGCCAATTTTTGGGCTCAGACAGCCAGCTTTAAATGGCTGAAAACGTTTTCGCTAACCAGTTGTCAATGAAAAGCTGACAGTGTTTTTAAGTAGTTATAAGGCTCAAAACTTAAAAAATCAAAACTTACGTGATGGAAGGAAAGTCATTTTCCTCAATTAAACTCGAATCTGACTACTAAACGATTTGTGTACTTTGTTCACTCTCTCTCCATGATAGTTTGTGATCAATAATAACTCCTTAAAGTTTTGTTTTGTTAAAAAACCACTAATTATCTCATTCAAACATCTAAAAGGCAGCAATGACCAATACATCACTTTTTCCAGTGTGTACGGTAAGTTTGTTTGTTCCGCACCAAGTATGGATCTCCTGAAAGAGTCCATTAAGCTTTGCTACCGACTTCGTCAGAACTGTTACTAATTACATAACCTTTGATATCATCCGCATAAAGATGAAGTTTGTTCAAGAATGCTTTTAGAACGAAGAAAAAATGACATTGTGTCTAGGCGTGTTGTGGTGCACGCTTTTGAAACGTAGGACAAAAGGGTTGTGGTCTCATGCTTCGTTTTCATGGTGTGTAGCGTGTTTGTGGTCTCACACCTTTGAATTTGCTCGATCTCGTAGCTCTGATGAGCTCGTGCAGTCTACGTTCTAGCCTACCTTTTAGAACGAGGAATATACATCGTGCTGAAGCGTGCTATGGTTTCACGCTTTCAGGACGAAGAATATAGATGGTGTGTTCGTATCCGTTAGTATACCTGCGTTTTCTCGCTTTTAGGACGAATACTATACAGGCTTGGATCTAGGATAAAGGGTGTCTGATTTCCGAAAAAACGAGTACCCTTTAGAGGAGTCCAGGGGCCCGTTTCTCGAAGGTCCCGGAAAGTCTTCGGGCCTGTAGAGCCATTTTTAGTTCATCTGTATCTGAAAAAACGGAGACGTGTATGCGCCTGAAACTTCTTGTATGAAGAGAACCTCTGTTCATATTAAGAATTTGTGAATAAAACAGCTCTGAAATCATAAGGTTCGAGATTGTACTATTGCTTTTCGGGTGCGAAAACTTTTCGGGACCTTCGAGAAATGGACCACAGGGCCATGCTCCCTTAGGAAATGTTTTGGATTTTTTTATCCCTAAAGTCCCCTTTTTGTGGTCTCTGAGTAATTCTGAAAAGTCTGACCGATTTCACGCCTTTAAAATACACATTCTGCGGAAGCGTTTTTTTACAACGAAGAAAACACATTGTGTGTTGGAGTCCTTATACAGTAATTGTGTAATAGCTATAGCGTCTTTTGTGGTCTCGTGTTTGTATTGTGGTGTGTAGCGTGTTTGTGTCTAAAAATATTATAGTTTCTGCTATATGAGTAATAACGAAGAGGCAAGATTTGCTGTTACTCCGAGTTTCGTGCTTACGCACTCATCAGACAGTATTTAATGATAAGCATTCCTATCAACTAGATATATATACACGGTATTAAACAATAGGCTAATTGCTGGACTAGTTGCATTACAATAAGTGATAGTTATACTGGAAAACAATAGGTGTGAAGACAGAAATTACGGGGACGAGTATAAACTGCGTGGGTGCAGTACAATATAAAGAAAGTGTCAAGCGTTCTTCAAGTAGAATTTGTTCTCGTGCCGGCATTTAGAAATAAGTTCTGATCTTTTGTTTAGTAGATTGTCGTTGCTATGTTTGATAATCATTAGTTTTTCTGTGAGGCAGAGGTCGCATCGTTTGGAAATGTTGTTGTAGGGTCTTGCACGGCTAATAATTGACCATTTGATGTTGAAGTCTTGTTTTTTGTCGTGTAGTTGCCAGATGTATTTAGAAAGCTCGGTGCTGTTGATGTGTTTTCTGTGCTTAAATGTGGATTTGTCCAAATCCACATTTAAGCACAGAAAACACATCAACAGCACCGAGCTTTCTAAATACATCTGGCAACTACACGACAAAAAACAAGACTTCAACATCAAATGGTCAATTATTAGCCGTGCAAGACCCTACAACAACATTTCCAAACGATGCGACCTCTGCCTCACAGAAAAACTAATGATTATCAAACATAGCAACGACAATCTACTAAACAAAAGATCAGAACTTATTTCTAAATGCCGGCACGAGAACAAATTCTACTTGAAGAACGCTTGACACTTTCTTTATATTGTACTGCACCCACGCAGTTTATACTCGTCCCCGTAATTTCTGTCTTCACACCTATTGTTTTCCAGTATAACTATCACTTATTGTAATGCAACTAGTCCAGCAATTAGCCTATTGTTTAATACCGTGTATATATATCTAGTTGATAGGAATGCTTATCATTAAATACTGTCTGATGAGTGCGTAAGCACGAAACTCGGAGTAACAGCAAATCTTGCCTCTTCGTTATTACTCATATACTCAGCTCTACACTATATGTGTATTGAGCACTATTTTAATGGGATCTGCTACTTCCTCATATAGTTTCTGCTATATTTTACTATATTTATACTCTTTCAGTTCGAAGTTAATCTATTCTACTGTCTACTGTCGATTCGGAAAGTCGATTCGTCCACACCGTACGCCAGAGGAAATTGAAAACGGAGGCTTCACTGTGAAAACGAATCAGATGTTTCCCGTCCACGCTTCGTCAGAGAAAACTGAAAACGGAGGCTTTACTCTGAAATTTCCGTCCACTCTACACAGGAGGATCTAAAAACAGAACAATCACCGTCATTTTGGATTTGTGTCGTCGAAAACTCAGTCAGGAAAATGACATGACGCTATCGTTTTCGAAAGCTTTGTTTACAAAATGTTTTCCGTCTATACGAAAACGAAAAGCCGGCGTTTTCAAATTCCTCCCGTTTGAAGAACGTTTTCGGAAAGCTCTGTTTTCGTGACGGATAAGTGTGGACCGTAGGCCAAACCGTAGAAATAACGCTGCGTTTTCAAATTTCTCTTTTGAAGCTGTCTTAGATATAATATATAGTACACACAAGATGGAAAAATATAGAAATGCGGTGTGGCTATGTAACAAATGGCATTTGATAACTGGTCATTGACTATCAGTTCATAACCTAATTATTACGCAAATTAGCGACTTAATGGAACGAAAGGCCGTTTACGTTTCGTGTTACCTCGTTAATTACATGAGGATGTAAAGCACGCGTTAGCTAGAATCTAGCAAAGAAAAATATCGAGTCTTTTGTCTGTCTTGATAATAATTGTAGCTCTTCTCTTAAACTCAGGTCAAACGCCCGGTAGTTGGCCTGATTGGACGCTCTAAAGAAACAAAGCGTCCTTGCAAAGAAATTTTAATCACATCATGTTCTACCTTCCAGAACACTACTTGCAATGCGCATAAATCAATTCGAGTTATGTGAAGTTTATATGAAATAATTCATATATGCACTGCGGTTGTAGATGAAAGTGAAGAATGATCATCGCAGTTAATTTTCCAATTTAAGCAATTGGAAAGTTTCACTCCTCTTCCCGTGAGGAGTGAAATGATGTGAAGTTTACATGAAATAATTCATACATGAACTGCGGTTGTAGGTGAAAGTGAAGAATGATCATCGCAGTTAATTTTCCAATTTAAGCAATTGGAAAGTTTCACTCCTCTTCCCGTGAGGAGTGAAATGATGTGAAGTTTACATGAAATAATTCATACATGAACTGCGGTTGTAGGTGAAAGTGAAGAATGATCATCGCAGTTAATTTTCCAATTTAAGCAATTGGAAAGTGGAAAGTGGAAAATTAACTGCGATGATCATTCTTCACTTTCACCTTTTAATTCGAGTTAAGTGCCACTAGACGTTGGGGCACTCATTTACCTTGCTTTTTTTTTTTTTTTTTTTTCTATTTTGCGCCGGCAGACCGTGATCTTCGTTGAAATTTTTATGATTTAAAAGTCAGTGAAAAGACTACGAGGTTGATCTTGAATCAAACCAGCTGGTCTGTTTGCACGATCAATTTTGTAAAAGGCCACTGGACCTTCGTACACTAAGTTACAAATGCATGGGAGAATTCAGTTCATGAACAAACAAATTGTTTTGGGAGTTGTATCTAAGGGCTAATCTCGCCGATCTCGCCCAGACGCACCGTGGACAGGACTAGAAGACAGCAAGGATTCTTCAATGTTTTAATTAACTCTCATCGTTATATCTTTCAGCAAACGAACACACCACATTAATTGTTTTGAGGTCCGATAAAACATGGAATATTAAATTCAAGAATCGGACTCCAAAGCCATCTGAGAAAATGTTTAAGGAAATGTACAATTACTAACACACGCTAAAATTATGCACTAGATTGTCCGATAATGCCAATACAATACAATGTTAAATTCAAGAAGCATTTGGCTATCCTCATGAGTTTACGACCTGGAAGTATAATTTTTTTTCCAAGCATCGTACTTCTTGTTTGTTTCTTGTGAAAACTGCATGTAGCAGATCAGTATCGTTATTCTCATCACCCGAAAATATGATTTATCGCTTTCCTCAAAAGCGTCATTTGTAAGTTCCCCTGCGAGCAAAGGTACCTTCCCGACTTTTCTGGTTAGATCGAAGGGACCTCTGGGCGCAGGGTATTCTTAAGTGAACCACGACACTTGAAATAATACTTACAGTGTAAAGGTATCATAATGCTCCCAATAGGTAAACGGAAACCATGGATCTATACACGATAAAAATATAACAACTCTGGGTCGTGTTTAAAAATAGTAATAATAATAATAATACTAATAATAATAATAATAATCAAAACTATAACGAAATTCTCGAACGTGATTGGGTATCAGCAGCCCGATTTGAACATTGATTGGACAGTGTACGCGTCATGCTTGTAATTGGACAGTACGCGTCGTTTTGCGCGCGCTGTTGTGGTGCACTTTGTTGAGTAAACTGCTGTGTTTTTCAGCATTCATAACGACGTGTAATCTTTCAGCGAGCAAACGATGGTTTGTTCGTTTCTCGAATTTTGTCATAGTTTTGATTAATTGGTAACAGGACATCGTGTCGTCCAATTCAGTCTGTAGTCATACTCGTGATTAACAAATCGGACTCCCGCTTCGCGGTAGCCCGATTTTATTAATCACTCGTATGCTTACAGACCGAATTGGACTCCACGCAGTCTTATTACCATTAATAATAATAATAATAATAATAGTAATAATAACGACGTTATTTCATGTTATTTCGATAGATGTTATCTCAATAGGGCAGACTCCTGTTTCATAATAATAGTAATAATAATAATAATAATAATAATAATAATAACAACAATAATCTGCAGTCGAACCCCTATTAAGCGGCCACCGATAAAAAGGACACCCCTTTTAGTCGGCCAGTAATTAAAGTCCTGATGAGGGTCCCCCCTGTATTAAGCGGCCAACCCCCTTTTAGCGGACACTATGCATTTCCCCGAGGGTGTCCATTTAATAGGTGTTGAACTTTACATCTAATTATAGCTATAAATGAGTTTCCCGCATACCACATTGTCTACCCCTCTCAATACATGTTATTTCGATAGATGTTATCTCAATAGGGCAGACTCCTGTTTCAGGCTATTTGAACACGGGTGAGTTCGCAAAGTTCGTTTACTACTCTCTTATCCCCCATAAAATACCTCTATAATGCCGCAACAATGGCAGAACTGATAGGGACAAACAAAACCGAACAAACATAGCTGTGAAGTATTTGATCATACATCGGTGAAAGAAGCGAGATGCTTCTCAGACGACTTGATTGGCTGCCACTTAAGGAAGAATTAAACCTTACAAGGACTAGTTTAATATTTAGGCGCATCAAAGATAAAAATAATTGTCCGAGCTATATAACAGAACTTTTAACGAGAAACTCAGACCGACACACCAGAACCAGTCGCTATGGAAAATATAAATTAGTGTGCCCCTCCTATAACAGAGAAACGGAAGGGGGGCGAACTTTCCAAGCCAATGAAGCAAAACTATGGAACAGCATCCCTTTAGACATTCGCAAGAAAGACTCCATTGGCTCCTTTCAATCTTCTGTTAGAAAATACTTTTTGTCCAAAAACTCTTAGCTTAGTTTCTAGTTGTGCATATCTAGATTTAGATTTTTTAAATTTTTAACTTTTATCATATCTTTAAATTTTAGCTGTATTCTATTTTGTAATTTTTATTATCTTATAAGTGTAAATAGTTTTTAATTTTTAACTTAGGATAAAGGGCCACTGGTTCGTCAGTTTTTTACTGTTATGTGTTACCCTCTGTAAATAAAGTTGTTACTTACTGCCTGCCTGCCTGCCTGCCTGCCTGCCTGCCTGCCTGCCTGCCTGCCTGCCTGCCTGCCTGCCTGCCTGCCTGCCTGCCTGCCCGGCCGGCCGGCCGGCCGCCCGCGCAGAAATACGCAATGAAACTGTAGGCAAACAAAGTCAAATTACTCAAGTTTTAGTAGCCATCTTAGCTTGGCAAAAGTCAAAGGCTCAAAGTAGGGTTAAGATTGTTTACAATGATGTTCACATTGCGGAAACTTTAACAAAAGGAACTCGCGGCTTAACTCTACGGAAATGTTGTAGCTAAAATGAACCTGCACACGTCATGTTATTTACACATAGCCGTGCGTACATAGGGATTGTTATTGTTATGAGTATGAGAAAATACACATCTGCACGCTTTAACTTCAAGAGTTTATTGGAGTGCTTTTACACCACACGTGATCCTCGAGATCACTTGACAATACCTTACACAGGACAGCCACTTATCATAACATCCCCCTTTTTAAGCTATTTGGCTGTGTTAATGAGATTATGCTAATGCAACTGAAAACTGGAACAAGAAGTTAACAACTCAACCGTAGATGAATCTACAATACGACTATTTTGCATAACATAATCCTTATGCCAAACCGGAACAGATCTAACCTGAGTAGAGTGACGAGGAGCCGAGGAGGCATAAGTATCGGGTGGGTCTGGTTCCAGGCTAGCATCGGATTCTCTAGCTAGACTTGGAGAGTTTACACTGGATTGCATAGTTACAGGCTCTGACTCGTTACTGAGATCGTCATTTAATACAGAAACAGGTGGTTCCTGAGTAAGATGAATATGACGTCTATTTCTACGATACTCCCTACCAGTTTCATCAGTAATCATATACGATCTGGGAGTCCCATGTTTTTCTGTAACTACAGCATGTGACAAATGTTTCTCACCTGGTTTCGTGAACCTTACACTATTCCCTTCCTTGAGTTGAGGCAATTGTTTGGAGCTCGCCGATCATAGAATTCTTTGTACTTAGCTTGTCGTTTTTCTCGTAATTCTGGAATATCATGACAGATCTGTGGTACTAAGGCTAAGGGGTGAACAGGAACTCTTGTTCGGATTTACCTACTGAACAACATTTAGTTAGGCGAATAAGGAAAATTGCTTGTTGGCGTGTTACGGTATTCCATTAAACCTTCATTCAAATTGCACTCCTTTATCAGTAAATTCTTGACAATGTGAACGGCCTTTTCTGCAAGACCGTTTGCCTGACTATATGTGGGACCGGTTGTTGTAATGTTAATGCCATATTGCGTAGCATATTCCCTCATTTCCCTGGAGTTGTAGGGCGCGTTATCTGCAATTAGAGTTCGTGTATAACCATGTCTTGAGAACATTTTATTCAGTCACCGGATAATATATATCACTGCTGGTTTTGCCATTGAGCCTAATGGTCTTAATATACTTTGAATAGTAATCA
>NW_028301553.1:24912500-24935000 GCF_042242905.1 Orbicella faveolata
TTACAATTCTATAATATTTTTTGTTTTTTGTTTTTTTTATGACAGTATGGTTGAGTCCTCTCATCATACACGTACATGTTATTACAGTCGAACCTCCGGTTGCGACCACCTCTCCTCAGCGACCAGTTTTCCAAAATACCAAAAGGTTCCAAGTCAAATCGCTATATTTGGAAACTCTTGTAAGCGACCACCTCTCGTAAGCGTCCGCGACCACTTTTAGAGCTAATAGTTTGAAAATTTCTTTCGTTTTTAACCTCCCGTAAGCGACGACTTGACAGATAATAGAGCGAAAATTGGATAATAATGTCAGTACCGTAGTACCTGTCTTTATATTCTCTCAAAACAAACGTCGAAAACTCACAGTTCACAATGGGCTCAAGTTCAAAAGGCACACATCGACCGCACGGCCTCGGTCGATGAACAAATTCACAACAACTTGAATAAAACTCCTCGCTTCCATCAAAGGCATACGTGTGTGAATGTATACATGTGAGTGAGGTTTTCTGAAAATTACAAAAAGGTATTAAGTTCCAAATGTTTCTTTGAATAGCAAAGGCGAAATGTTAACTTACCGAACTGTTTGCTTCGAGCTAAACGAACGGCATAATAACAACTTTCTGACAAACTCCTGCGATTCAAAACACTCGCTTACTTGAACACATGACGACTAAAGTCCAACGGTCACGTTACGTGATCGACAAAAATCTCCCAAGCGGAGTCGGGAGTGACAAATAATGTGTTGCAACATTATCGCACTCCTGGGTAGTGCAAGAGAGGGAAATTTCTCTTCTCTCGACTTTTCACATGAATGAAACATTTAAAACATGGGGTAAGCCTCTGCAGTTACCATGAGGCGAAATTTTGACACCGGTATGGAAACAAGGTATCCGCCGACCAGTATCACGTGACCATATCGCGGGCTCGAGTTTAAAGCTCATTTAAAGCTCTTCTCAAAACAGAAGGCCAAACAATATACAGAAAAGCGTACCGTAAAGTTACAAACTCAAATCAAAATTGTACCTTCTCCTGGGTTAGCTTAATCGGTCTCTGAACAACCCGGCCCATGAGCTACGCTTTTAGGCTGGCCTAAATCAATATATTATAAAATTATCTGGGAAAAATCACCTGGAACTTCAGAGGACCTTTCTCTTAAAACAGAAGCCTTGATTTGCAATCCTTGATCAGCTAACTGACTCAAAGTATGGAAGAAAAAGTCAGGTCCTTTGTCATGTTTCCTGGTTGACAACAAAAAGTTACAGCTTTCAGTCATGAAGAGGATGAATGGAACATTTATATCAAGATACAGTGTATGACCCTTACGAATGGCTACAAAATCCTCAAAATTGTGAAATCCAATCGCGCCATCCAATCGAAAAACCAGTCCCTGACTTTTCAATTGGAAAAAAAAATTGGAAAAAAACACGCGACCTCGATGAGCTGTGACCCGCGATATGGTCACGTGATACTGATCAGTGGATAGCTGGTTTTGACAGCTGTCAATTAACCATAACATGGATGCCAAAAGTCAAAGATGTAGCTATGGTAATAGTACTACTTGTAACACTCTTCCTAATTATGATTACAAGAGGCCCCGCGGGACATCTGATATTTTCGCGCGCGCGTGAGGTCAATATGTTAATAAGACGTAGTTTAAATTCTGTGGCAACGGTCAAACTAACATCTTTCGAAATATATTAGAGCTAATCATCGTCGCTGTTCTTATAATTTCCCTTTCGCGATCATCGTCCACCAGAGGTCAATCATTCATTTCGGGAAAAAGCTGTAAGTTTGTGTTTTTCGGGGTTTGTCCGTTCAGCCGTCTAATGTTGTAAATAATTGTTTATTTTTGTTCTATTTTCAGTCAAACTCGTTGTCGTGAATAAACTTTAACGTTTGTTCCCTTTTTAAACGATGTTTGGAGACCGATCGAGATTGGCTTCGCGATATGGCGGTAACATTGTTTGAAGCTTTCCTTAATGTTTGAGATGTCTGTGGATCGTGGAGTAAATTCGGCGACTGAAGCAGCGGAAGATGCAGCCGGCGGAGTTCGGATGAGACATCCTAGTGTCACTATCGATCAACCCCAAGTCACATACGAGCGAAATCGTCGTTTGAAGGCCTCTAGAAGCGCCGCTAAAGGAGTTATTACCCGTAGGCGAAATGAAGCGAGAGAGATGATGTCAGATTTTGGCAACCCGTACGACATTGAACAAAAGCTTGCAGAGTTAGACGAAGCGATAACAGGCTTCGAAGCAGCGCACCAAGCGTATCATAATCAACTGGATGATCGAAACGAGATCGAGGATTCACTTGAATACTACGAAGTTACAATGCTTCTTGCTAGCGATTCCAAAAGAATTATCGAGGATTGGATACAGAAATTTAAACAACCGTCGAGAGCAACTAATCTGTCGAACTTGGACCCCGAGGACTCAATTAGCAACGTTGGCTCACGAGCTACATCAAAGGTTCCGCAGAAATCTAAGGCCAGTTCAAGAGCAAGCTCCAGATCTTCCAGACGAAGTTCGGTCAGTAGCGCTAGGATAGCAGCGGCGGCAAAAAGAGCATCTTTAACGGCCGAAGCCTCCATGCTACGAGAACAGCAAGCCTTACAACAGGAGGAATTACGCCTGCAACAAAGAAAGCAAGAGTTAGCACTTGAGACTGAAATAGCTAAAGCCAAAGCTGAAGAGCGCGCCCTCGCAGAAGCCGAAGCCGGGATTCCAGAGCGTCGGGCGAAAGAAGGCTTCCGAAATTCGGCACCTGCCGTAAAAGTTGAATCCTGTTTAACTAAAGAGCCCAGGGCAGGTCAAGAACTCCCTATCAGGATCACACATCACCCGGTAGCTGAAGTAAATGTTAAAGAATCTCGGCATCGTGCATTTGAGGACAGGGAATCTCAATATTCCACTTCAAGTGAAAAGGGATTACGTCTATTATTGGATTTGCAACGTCAACAGCAGGAGCAGAATCGTAACATGCTAAATATTCAGCAAGTGCAACAACTGCTAAAGCAACAACAGCTTCACACTTTAGCTCTAACTTTGCCACAACTTGAAGTTCCCACGTTTACCGGCGATCCTATCGAGTATTGCCGCTTTATTAGAGCCTTTGAGAGCATGATCGTGGCAAAGACCACGAGCTATAGTGCGAGAATGTATTACCTCGTGTAGTACACGGCGGGCGACGTTCAGGAGTTGATGCGTAGTTGTCTAGCAATGGATTCAGAGGAAGGGTATCGAGAGGCTCGAAAACTGCTCGCTAAACGGTATGGGCAGCCGTACAAGATTGCTTCTGCTTATGTAGAACGCGTAACTAATGGACCAGCGATAAAAGCGGAAGATGGGGCAGCATTACAGTCGTTTTCTGCTCTCTTGACAACCTGCCAGAACACATTGAATGAGATCGGATACCTAAGCAAGATTGAGAACCCAGACAGTCTAAAGAAAGTAGTGGCCAGACTTCCTTTCAGCCTACGACAGAAATGGCGCGAAGTTGCAGATGAAATAACGGAGGCAAAGGCAAGGGAGGTGACGATTGCTGACATCGCTGATTTCGTAGAGAAGAAAGCCCGCATACTAACGCACCCGATATTTGGAGACATTATCAGCGAGCCGAAAAGTAAAAGTGTCCTTGACGGAAAAAGACCAGGAAATAGAAGACTCTCCTCGTTTGCGGCTGACGCCCATAACCTCAGTAGTAGTACTGACGGTGGCGTGTCGGATGACACCTTGGTGTTAGGACCCAGGGAACCCACCCTCAGCTGCCCATTGTGTAAAGCTGCTCATTGGTTGTCCCAGTGCAAAGACTTCAGAAGGAGAAACGTCAGTGATAGATACCAGATTGCAAGAGAGAAAGAGCTTTGCTACAACTGCTTGATCCCGGGTCATTATGCTGCAGCGTGCCCAAAGGCCAGCTTTTGTAAGGTGGATGGCTGCGAAGACAAGCATTCGACATTCCTGCATCCACCAGCTGTGCGTGCTACCAGCGGAACGCAGCCAGATGTTGGAACCCAGAGTGCGTATGTTAATTTCGACAAGTTGCAATGTGCCTTTTCTGAGGTCGGAGGCTCAGTGACAGGGCTACCGGTAGTGCCTGTAAAAGTGAGAGCCAAAGGGAGCGACATCACTGTACACACATATGCCTTTCTGGATGGTTGCTCTAACACATCCTTCTGCAGTGAACAGCTAATGAAGCGGCTCGGGGTTAAAGGCATCAACACCACCATATCATTAACAACAATGGAGAGAGAGGGTAGTACGAGAAAGTGCGAACTTGTCCAGTTGGAAGTTTTCGACTTAGAGGAAGACAATTTCATTGAGCTGCCCTTTGTATTTTCTAGACCTAGACTTCCAGTAGCCTCAGAGAGCGTCCCTCGCCAGGAAGACGTTGACAGGTGGCCGCATCTGAAGGGGGTAACGGTCGCGGAGATCAATGCCGATGTCGGGCTACTCATAGGCCATGACGTTCCTAAAGCTTTAGAACCGAAAGAAGTTAGAGAGAGTCAGAATGGAGGTCCATATGCGGCTAAAACGTTGCTGGGCTGGGCCATCAATGGCCCACTTGGCAGGAACGGAAGCGCTAAACGTACTTCAAACTTTGTTCGAGCGGACACTGCCCTTGATCAACAGTTTCAGAGGTTCTGCAACATGGAGTTCAACGATTCTCTCGACAATGAGAAAGCGATGTCACTTGAGGACAAGAGAGCCCTAAACGTCATGGAATCCACTGCTGTTCTAAACGAAGGCCACTATGAGATCGCGATGCCGTGGAGATACTCTCTACTCTGCCTGCCAAATAACAGAATACTAGCTGTACACCGTCTGGAACTGCTACGAAGGAGACTCGTCAAAGATCCAGTCCTCTTCCAGAAATACTCGGCCTTCATAGACAATCTTCTTGACAAAGCATATGCCAGAAAGGTCCCAGATAATCGGCTTTGTCCATCAGGCGAGGCTACCTGGTTTTTGCCGCACCACCCAGTCTTTCATCCGAAGAAACCCGGGAAAGTTAGAGTAGTGTTCGACTGTGCAGCGAAGTACAAGGGCGTGTCCCTTAACGATGTGCTGTTGCAAGGCCCAGATATGACCAATACCCTGATTGGTGTTCTGACTCGTTTTCGACAAGAGCGAACTGCTATTATCGCCGACATCGAATCTATGTTTTACCAGGTCCGTGTTCGCCCAGACGATTCTGATGTACTGCGTTTCTTGTGGTGGCCCGATAACGATCTCCAAAGACGACCCGAAGAATACCAGATGACAGTTCATCTTTTCGGCGCCGTCTCCTCTCCAAGTTGTGCAAACTTCGCTCTTAGAAAGACGGCCGAGGACAACTTTCAACGATTCGATTTCGAGGTGATCAATACAGTCAGAAGAAACTTTTACGTAGATGACTGCCTGAAATCTGTACCTAGCGAGAGTGAAGCTATCCGTCTGACCGCTGACCTCAGAAGACTGCTAGAAAGGGGAGGCTTTAATCTGACTAAATGGGTCTCGAACTCTCGCAAACTTATCGAATCATTACCTGAGTCTGACAGAGCCGGATCATTCAAAGACCTTCCTGATGATCAAATGCCCATTGAGCGTGCTCTTAGGGTCCGTTGGGACGTAGAAGACGACATATTCTGTTTCAAGATCGAAGTCAACGACAAGCCCCTCACAAGAAGAGGATTGCTATCTGTCGTTTCCTCAATGTATGATCTGCTTGGGTTTGCAGCCCCAGTGATACTTCCAGCCAAAGCGATATTGCAAGATTTATGCCGAAAGAGATTGGGGTGGGATGACCCAATCCCTACCGAGGAAAAGGAACGTTGGCTTAAATGGTTGAAAGATCTGCCCAAGCTCGAACGCTTCTCAGTTGATCGCTGCTTTAAGCCCCAGAACTTCGGGAGAACTGCGTCGCTGCAACTACACCACTTCTCAGACGCTTCGCAACAAGGCTACGGTGCAGTCTCTTATCTCAGATCTATGGATGACAAGGGTACAATTCACTGTTCATTTGTGATGGGAAAGGCGCGTACTGCTCCGCTGAAGTCCATAACGATACCAAGGCTAGAATTGTCAGCAGCTGTTCTTGCATCAAGGCTGGACAAAATTATTAGACGAGAGATTGACCTTCCAATACACGAGTCCGTGTTTTGGACAGACAGTACCTGTGTGATGAACTACATAAGAAGCAATGACAAGCGATTTCACACCTTCGTTGCTAACAGAGTGGCGATCATACATGATGGATCTTCCCCGTCTCAGTGGAGGTACGTGAACACCGAAGCGAACCCGGCAGATGACGCCTCTAGAGGTCTGGCAATAGACTCGCTTATTAAGAAGAATCGTTGGATACGCGGTCCCGATTTCCTTTGGCAAAAGGAGTCAAGGTGGCCTACACAGCCGACTACCGTCCGAGAAATACCTGACGACGACCCTGAGATCAAGAGGGAAACTCGCACGTTTTCCGCTGTATCGGACTCTGGAACAAATAGTATAAACAAATTGCTCGAGAGATTCTCTTCATGGTCTCGACTCAAGAAGATTATGGCCTGGATCCTGCGCTATCGGGACGGACTGAGAGCATCGTGCGAGAGGCGTAAAAGGGGGTCGACGTTAGCACCGAAATCCACCGTTGGCAGGGAGAGTGAGTCTATCAATGTGGATGAGATTAACAGAGCAGAGAAAGAAGTTCTAAAATTCGTTCAACGTCAAAGCTTTGAAGAAGAAATGTCCCGTCTCGAACAGAAAGGAGCAGGCAATCGCTCAAAGCGTTGCAAAGAGCAGGAATCACTGGTTAAGAAAACGAGTGCGATTTACAAGCTTGCACCAATGAAAATTGATGGTTTACTGTATGTCGGAGGACGTTTGACGCAAGCTTCCATACCAAATGCCGCCAAGCACCAACTAATCCTGCCCAAGAAACATCACGTTGTCGATTTGATCGTGCGCCACTATCATCTAAAGTCGGGTCATTCAGGCCTGGAACATGTGCTGTCCTTGATTCGTGAAAGGTTTTGGATCCTTAAAGCGAGAACTGCTGTGAAGAGGGTGCTACGCGGCTGCTTCGACTGCAAAAGGAGGCAAGCGCCATTAGGGGAGCAGCAAATGGCAGATCTGCCTACAGACCGCGTGACACCTGAGAAACCGCCTTTCACGTTTGTAACAGTCGACTGTTTTGGTCCGTTCGTTGTGCGGAGAGGAAGAAGCCTTGTGAAAAGATATGGGGTCTTGTTCACCTGTTTGTCCGTAAGAGCCATACATTTGGAGGTCGCCCACAGTCTTGATACAGACTCCTTCATCAACGCAATGCGACGGTTCATTGCTCGAAGGGGACAACCCGAAGAAGTGAGATCAGACAATGGTGGAAACTTTGTTCTTGGGGAAAGGGAATTGCGTGAAGCGATCGAGGGCTGGAACCAACACAAGATTGGCGAATTTCTGCTACAACAGAATGTTACATGGACGTTCAACCCCCCAGGAGGTTCTCACCATGGTGGAATTTGGGAACGTTGCATTAGGACGGTGAGAAAGGTTATGGGCGCTTTGACAAAGGAGCAGATCCTTGATGATGAAGGCTTGGCAACGTTGTTGTGTGAAGTGGAGTCTATTGTGAATGGTAGACCGGTGACTCAAGTCTCAGACGACCCGAGAGATATGGAGGCCCTAACACCAAATCATCTGCTGTTACTTCGCTCAGGACCTTCGGCACCACCTGGCCTCTTCTCCAAAGATGAAATTTACTCTCGCAAACGCTGGCGGCAGGTTCAATACCTGGCAGACATATTTTGGCATAGGTGGATCAAGGAATACCTCCCTTCCCTGCAAGAGAGACAAAAATGGAATAGGCCTAGGAGGAATTTTGCTGTTGACGACATTGTCTTAGTAGCTGATCTGAGCTGCCCACGAAGCTGCTGGCCGATTGGTCGAATCTTGGATGTTCATAGGAACACCCAAGACGGCTATGTGCGAAGAGTAACGGTGCAGACCAAAGGATCGATCCTACAACGACCAATCGACAAAATTGTCTTGCTTGAATCCGCTGATTAGGTGTTGGATCATCTCCAGTTGTAGTATGGCGGAATTGTTTGGGACTCAGTGTGCAAATCACAAAGCGAACGGGCTATGACGTTGGAGTTCCTGTGGATTTCCGCGATAAAGAACCTTACCGAAATCAGAGGGGAATCCCCTTCTTTGAACGCTACCTAAGAACTGAACTTATTATTCTTCACTTAGCAGTATCGTTTGAACTATAAAATAGGTTTTGTTCTTTCGATTAGTTTACTATCACGCGAGCTGCGAATGTTACACTATTGTTTGGTAAATGCTAGAGATGCCGCATTTAGGGGCGGGAATGTAACACTCTTCCTAATTATGGTTACAAGAGGCCCCGCGGGACATCTGATATTTTCGCGCGCGCGTGAGGTCAATATGTTAATAAGACGTAGTTTAAATTCTGTGGCAACGGTCAAACTAACATCTTTCGAAATATATTAGAGCTAATCATCGTCGCTGTTCTTATAATTTCCCTTTCGCGATCATCGTCCACCAGAGGTCAATCATTCATTTCGGGAAAAAGCTGTAAGTTTGTGTTTTTCGGGGTTTGTCCGTTCAGCCGTCTAATGTTGTAAATAATTGTTTATTTTTGTTCTATTTTCAGTCAAACTCGTTGTCGTGAATAAACTTTAACGTTTGTTCCCTTTTTAAACGATGTTTGGAGACCGATCGAGATTGGCTTCGCGATATGGCGGTAACACTACTCTCTAAGTTTTCAAGGTATTGGCGTACGGATGGACGTACTTCCGTAAGGACAGTCACATGACAACAAAAAATTGTTAGATCGATGGGTTACCAAATTATCTAAGGTATGGGGTTCCACTCACACGCCTTTCAGCGCGCAAGAGTTCCGCTAAAATATGCATTTGGTAAGAATATTAAGGATGTAAATATGTCACTCGGGTAAATTTCAGTTTATTTTAATAAATAAACTTTAAAATTTTAAACCCTAACCATAATCATTACATTCATAATATAAACTGTACATACCACCTATGAGCCCATACAATATGCAATGGTTGTGAAATTTCTATGTCGAGCTTTGACCTCTTCTGAACCTGTGGCATCTATAATGTATTTTACAAACGGGGAATAATTTTATTGAATATAATAGATTCTAGTTAGTCACAGTAATTGGACCGAGTGGAGTACAATTCGGGGAATTGAGAAGACGTCTACCTGTGGCAACAGATTAATTTGTGCATGTACAATTGGCATTAGCACAACTATGTAGGAGGTTGCAAACTCTTAAACCAAGAGAAAAATATTAATCATTTGAACATTCAATCAAATAAAACAAAGTATAGTATAAAATAATGGATGTGACCTCTTTTCTTAAAACCCATCAATTGTATCTTTTTTGTGCAACTCAGGAGAGAGTTTCGCCCAGCTTGGGAAGCTTTATACCATCTACAGTATTTTCTCTGACGTGCCCATTGTGGCTCTAACTGCCACAGCTACCAAAAGCAAAAAAGAAAAGATTGTTAGTTCCATTGGTCTTCAGCTTTTTTTGTTGCCGAGGTTAGTAATTGGTTGTCAAAATAATAAACAATTAAAACTTGTTGTGACATTCACACACCTTTTAGAAGTGTTTCTGTTCTTTCCAGTTTTTCTAACTTTGATAGTTCTTCTGCGATACTCCCCTCGTCAGGGGCGCACACCTCAGTGACTAGCTCCTGCAGCACATCAAGATACTGCACAACATCAGAATGCTTCGACTGATTGCATGGAACAATTGGTAGGTTGATGATAACAGATTTCTTTGCCATTTCTACAGAGAAGCGATTCTTAATATGCTTAGGGATAACAGATTCCAAGGAACTGAGACATGGAAAAAATTCTACCAGTACTCTGCTAACAGGGACAATGAACTCTTTTCTGAAAAGATGAAGCTCATCCTTACAAAGCAAGAAACTGGAATTGCTGAAAGTGCTTATGTCATTTACCAATGGCTTTGTATCATCAAGCCCAGCACTTGAGATTCTATCGAAGGTTAATAATGTGTTATCCATTGAAAATCAGAATTCCTACGATTTTGAACGATGACATTTGCTAAAATTTTGAAATCAAAATTGTCAAATGTAGCTCTTAATTCCATAGACCTGTTTTTCTTCATTACGTCACGAACCTTTTGTACTAGCCCATCACCTGCAAAGAAAGGAAGAAAAATTACTTAACTTTCAACAATAATACATTTATTTTATGTCCTTTAAAATAATTTATGTTTTTAAAAAAAACTGATGTAAATGAATGCTTACCAATGGCATCCATAATTTTCAAGTACAGTAATCTGCTCTTGACTGGCAGATACTAAGACTCCTCGTTCTTTTAAAGGTCTGCATGGTACATATTGCAAGAAATAAAAAAAAACATAAATGTGAAACAACAAATTAATCGTAAAACTGTATCACTAACAGAAGCTGAGGCACCTCTGTCCTAGGCACTCTACACTTTTAACCTCTCTAACCAAAACGTGGACACCCCCAAGCAGACACTTCTATGTAGTCTCATTGGATTTTACTTGTGGATAGGGAATGGTTGTAATTACATTTTGATGAGAGGTAGTGTACTTCTTGGAAAAAAGTACAGCACAATACAGTTTACTACTAAATGATCAAATATATATGTGTTATTGGCCGGCTGGGAGGTCCGTATAGGGAAAAACTGTGACCGAGGTCTTGAAAATGCTGCCCGAGGCCGCAGGCCGAGGACAGCATTTTCAAACCCGAGGTCACAGTTTTTCACTATACGGACCGACCCTAAGCCGGACAATAACATGTTTATCTTTTTTTTCTTGCGGTAAATTGGCTTACAAGTGGGTTTGTTTACGCAACTTTGTCATTGAATTGGCTTACGCGTCGTGCACAAACCAATCCTAAAAAAAAGCTAACTAGCGAACGAGCGAGTAACTCAGATACTAGACAAGGTAAGATGTATTAAAGAAAAGATTTATTTCGAACTACTTTATATTAGTGGCATTTAGTTCACCGGTGTGAAAGTCCGTGCATAGATTGAAGTTGTACTACAAAAACAATTTCCGTCAGTCGTTGCGAATCACTCGAAATCAGAGTTTTGTACCGTAAATTGAGTAGCAGATAGCGAGGAAATTCGTTAAGTGTATTCCACAGAAATTCTCTCAAATACAGCAACGGTCAGAGAGGTAAACTCGACTGAAATTGAGTCATTTTTTAATTAAAATTGTACAGAGAGAGACACGCAGGAGTTCTCGCCATTACAGTGCCGAACTAAAAACAGCCAAACAAACTCTCACAACTTCAAAAAACTCAATTGAATGTACTTACAGTGACTTTCCTTGCCATTTAAAGGTGAATAGAGATAAACTTACGTTGATTAATCGTCGATGGAAGTGTAAAAAGGGCGAAAAATTGACGATTACCGCTAATTCGTTCGCGAAAATAGATCAACTCGACGGATTCCGTCCGCTGTGGCGTTCCGGATGAGAAAATTCCACCCGCTCCAGGAACCAATCAGATTGTAGGATTTGTTGAATTCTGCCCGCTCACGAGCTGAGAAAAAGATAAATTGATAAACGTCATCTGTGTCCCCCCTTTTTTCTTGTATTTCGAAAAAAAAAATTCCAACCATCTCTAGAGTGGAATTTTTCATTATGTTTGGGAGGTAGTGGGGGAGGGGAAGGGGGGCTTGCACTCTGCCACAATTTCTTTGGACCCCGTTCTGTCTGAATATTTTGGATCCGCCCATGGCTAAATTTACGTTTTTGCTGCTGTGTCCAACTCCAAGAATAATGGTAGCAATTTTCTGGACCAAGCTAGGCTCTTGCTACCTCTGATTCATCATCATTGCATAAACCATGCACACCTGAGAGACTTGAGCATCCACATTTTTCTTTAGTCTGGGAGTAGCCACTGTTGCAATGAAGTCTAGTATATCTCGTGCCCTCTTCTTCATTTCTTTCATAACACTGCACCACTCAACAATTTTCAAAGCTTCCACTGATGTGTCTTTAAGGACCGACGGCTCCCCACGAATCCTTACAGACAGCGAAAGGCACCGGTCATTGATTTCTTTAAGTAGTTGTAACTTGATGGCCCCTTTGATGCTATCATCACTGAGGACTTCTTTGGCAATGTCGTCTAAACGTTCCCCACTGCACAGTACTCAATACCCTTGTAACTGTTGCTTTTGGTATGTCCTCTTTGCATGACTTGATGAGCTGGAAGGTTATTTAAACGAAAACAATTTTGTCTATTATGTTTCTTTTCTTAATTACGCTTACGTAATTGAAACATCAACAAGGGTCTCGGATGGAAATACTGGCGTAACAAGTTTTTTGAAAACTTCTTTCCTGGAACTTTTTTCACAAGCTCCGGTTATTTTGAATCTTAAAAATAATATATAACACGAACCTGTGAGTTTCGAAGCCCAGCATCCGAGGCCTGCGGTTTGTTCAATTCTTTGTCTGGACTCGAGACGTTTTTCTCGCTTACCACAGATAAGAGAAGGATATCGCGCGTGTTTGTAGGAACTTGCTCGCCAGAGAGAAGTGAAGAAATCTGAACTCTCAACTCATAGCCTCACTCTTTATGAGCCGCTTGATCGACCGGAGTCAAGGTGGTGGTGTTAAAGTGCCGTGTCGTAAACTCAGTGGGAATTGTGGGCCTTCGTTTTCAATGCGATTCTTGTGTTGGTGTTGAATTGGCATGAAGGCTTTCCACCACGTTTAAGCCGAGCGTTATCTAAATCCGCTATCTGGATTTCTATTAATTGTGAGCAAATGTTTCGGAAGTCATCGATAGCTTTTGCAAGTCCTGTGACTTTTCGGAAACATTTCCTGCAGATTTTTGTTGTTAGGAAATCTTCATCGCTGTCTTGCACCTCGATCCTTCCCACTTCTTTCAGTTTCTCGGTAACATTTTCCCTTCGGGCCGTTTTTCCAAACAAATCAATGCTATCATATCCGTTGGACAAATGAGAGTTGCAGCAACGGCAAATTTTGACCTTCCGATTGCACAGTTTTTTCGGTGTTTCGTCCATTTCCTTCACAGTTCCTTGCACGCGCTATAAGTTTTCCCGTAAGTTCATTTCATGTAGCGCGTAATAAATTGACCAATCAGAAACGTTTTTATTGTTTCAATCATAAACCAATCAGAGCAGACTTTCTGGTCCAGTTCCCAAGAGCTCTTCTCGCTGTCCGTCATGCGCGAAAGAGAAGAGCTCTGGGGTCGAAAATGGTCGTGGTTCCCTCACGTTATGTTTACGTTGTGAGCATGCTCACTACGGTTCTCAAATGATTGACAGATTTCTTTACTGGGGTGATCATAGCATGGATAGTAAAGAGACTGGATTGGAAACTGGCTGGCGTCACCGGTTCCAACATGATGGGAATTTGTGACGTCACTGTGGCAAGCGACACTTTTGCTGCAACTTTGTTTACACTGCACAGTAAAGTGACCAAACCATGGATATTGAAGAGTTTTTTTTTTTGAGGAATGAGATGAAGACGATTTGGCAGAACTTTTAGGAGACGACAATTCTTCTCTACTGAAGCCAACCTGCCCTTTTTCGTCAACGCTTCCATCGGAAGACAGCAATTTAGCTTTATAAAACTCTTCGTAAACCTGCAGTAATTTCTGGTGAGGAAGTGGTCGTACCTAAAAAGTAACATGGAGGAAAGAAAATTGGAAGTAAGAAAATGCAGCTCGGAGCAAAGTTCTGCTGAATTACACGGAAAGGACAGCATGAGAAGAGCTCTGGTGTCCTTCAGTGCCATTAACATCGACGAGTAATTTTCCAGCGCAATTAACATTATTAACATCGATAAGTAATCGACAATTTTCTCCTGCAAAAATTCGCTACAAGTTAACATCTTTTCAATTTAATGTTTTACCAGAAATAAATCTGTCTTAAAAAACAACTTCAATACTATAGACAAAGATCATTGCGGACACAGGCGAAAAGTCTCTATGCGGACTCCTGAGGACACAACAATTCAGAGCTAAGCCAAGCTGTGTATAAGCTCACATTTTTGTTATGGATTTAACCGATGCGAAGACAGTTTCTATCAATTTCTTCTTGTAGGTAAAAAGGCAAGGTGCAATGTCATATACAATTTTTATTTGGTGTGTAATATTTTACAGTAAGAATGCACTTTGGAATCCAAAAAAGCAAACAACAGCACAACTTTTGCTTCACATATTTCCTGAAGAAACACTTGCATCCCACTTTAAGCCAAAAAATTTAAGATTTGAGATTTTTAGTGTATAATCCTCCATTAATACATTTGTATAATTATCAAACATCATGTGTTACTTTCTTTGAATGTTTTTAAAAATTCATAAAAATAAAGATGCCAGAGAGTCCAGTTTACCTGGGTGTCTGTTTTAAGCAGGTTCTCATAAAATACATCAGGGACACCTGATTTTTCGATACAAAGACATATGTATACTTTCGAAAGAAAGTTTTGAAGAATAGTTTTGAATGTACTGACCAAACACCCAAACAGGTGGAGAACACATAAGATTTCCATGAAGACACATTTTATTGAACATCCTTAGTTAAAGCTACAGTACTGATACGAGCAGTTACATGTAGTTATCAATAAAATATATAACCACTGTTGTACCTACAATATACAACAATGTAAAAGAACAGTAGACTAATTGGTTAGTGATCATGAAGGTCTTTTCTGGAACATTGTTGACTCTGGTAATGTGCATAACATGAGGAAAAGTTCAGAGTGCTTGATTAAATTTCAACAGTTTTTAAAAGCATCACTTTCCGACAAAACTGAGAACACTTGAGTGTAATTGTAAAGGGAAGACTGGTGTAGAACAGCAGGAGGAAGGTGACAAAGTGGAAACTGGTATTCAATGGGTAGGCGTCATGAAGGTAAAACTGGTGAGCTTTGCCTGTGGGTTGACTATTATTCATACTTCCAATGAGAGTATTTTCTTCTCCTTCCTATTTTTCCCATTTCAGCTGAAAATGAAAATAGTGTATTATTTTGACTTTTACAAACACAGACAGGACTATTAAGCTAATCCTTGACTTAAAGATCTGTGTCAAGAGTGACATAAAAGGAAACGAAAACAAAGGAGTGGACACATTAGAGCCAAGGAGAATGATAGCAACAAAGCAAAAAATTTGCACCAAGATTTTGGACATTTGTTTTTGAATATGCATTCTAATGCTGTTTTCAGTGTTCTGTTGTTGTATTCTTCAATTTACTAAAGCCATTAGAAAACAGTCCTAGGAAAATACGCGTGCTGATTGGTTAAAAACCGTGTTTCTATAACTCGATAGAAGCACAGAACTAGCACGAGCTGTTGACATAATGATTAATCAAAGTTAACCAGTTGTTTTCCTTTTTTTAGTCGCGGTGTTTTCTAAAATAAATAAAAACATGTTCTCCGTGTTTCTATCGAGTTTTAGCATAAATCTATTAGCGTTCTATCACGAATGCCGTTTGCTGATTGGCTACATTACTCACTATCTATATAGCTATTCTGTGATAGATAGTGAGTAGCGTAGCAGTGTACCCTTGTTACCAAAATGACGGCCGCTTCTTGGCGTTTTCGAAGCGTCTGTAAAGATAAGAGTATTAAGATAAAGTTTTGAACGACTAGTAGATTTCTACTAAAACAATTATATTATTCGCTCTCGATTTCTATGCGTGATAGCTGACTTGGACTGCGCCCTCGTCAACTATCACGCGATAGAAATGTCGAGTTCATAATCTAATTGCTCGATAGAAACACTCGTGAAAGGGCAGAACTCGGCTCGTGTTCCCACAGCATCTCTCGTTCTTCCAAACTTCCACTCGTGTTTCTATAACTCGATAGAAACAGGGTAAATGTTTTCTATTTCTTAATTTTTAATTACTTTTTTATTATAGTGTCCCCAATTTATTAGTCTGTATTAGGTTACTTTATTAACTAGTTTTTATTGTTGTCAAGGATAGCTATCATTCTGATCATTACTATAATTATTCCGTAAAGAAAAGCTTTACAGGCTCTTTAGAGGTAAACCTTTATTGAGTGCAACTGTTATAATATGCATTAGCACGTACCTCTAGGGACCTGTTCCCGTGGTGCTTTAGTTCATTTAGTATTCTGTTATAGCTTGAAGTTCAGTTGTAATCGTGCGGAGTTCGAGTAAATACAGCAACCTTCTCCAAAGTAATGTTGGGCCCATCATGCACACAACTGACTTCCTTGACGCTCTTAATTTCGTCATTTTTAATCGAAATTTAGGGTTGTAAATTTACTTCTTACATTCTTGTAACTATGATAGAAACATCAGACGTCATCTTGAAGCACGAAACAACCAATCGGCGATGAGAAATCTACCCACGTGATATACCTTTCCAATCCAGTCTTCTACTATCCATGATCATAGAAACCGGAAAAGCGGCGAGGTCAAAGGTAGCTGCCAGTTTATTATACAGCAGTTGAGTTGTGTGCCCATTCTGTGTGTACTGATTTTTAGATACCAGCCCAAACAGTTTGACGCGACCGCATTTAGCGCAACATATTATAATGCCGCATCGCTGTATAGCTGGTGGATGTTCTAACATTCGCAAAGATGATAGCGAAATCTCTCACGGGGGGCTTAAAGATGAAAAATATCTTGAAACCCAATGCTGTTCCTACAATTTGAAAAATCATGGGGCTCCACAGACAGAGAAGTTAAAAAGACATGACAAAAACATCTCTCACGGACCATCAAACACGCGCAGAAGCCGCCACGAGGAGGTTATAGGAAACGAGAAGCTGCTAGAGTATATTTAGGAGGAAATTAAAACTTGTCATAATAAATATTAAGTCATTTAAATTTTTTCAGAAAGTTAGAATAATACTTGCGTTCTGCTAATTTAAGACCCTTGCGGAACATGAGAAGGTGGAACTGCAATCAACTTCCAGTGAAAATAACGAGGGATTAACACGGAGGAAACATTGCCTGCGGTTGTAGAAGCCCGGACTACAGGGGAAAAGGTTTCCGTGTAATTTTGAAGCAGCCACACCGCTTGAGACAAGTTGGGTTTATCTACTAATGCGTTTGTAAATGCAAACGGGGGGCTCGGCCAGTCCTTCTGCCTCGACAGCTTCATTGCACTCTACAACTCGATTTAGTCTCTGGCAACTTCCACACCTATACACCTACAATTTCCAATCGAGATTTGAGCTTATGCTTTTGAACACAAAAACAAATTCTAACCAAGAAATTTTTCACACATCGTTATTCTGGATGTCTGCAAGCCAAAATGCACAATCATTACCATCACAAGGAATATGACAAGGAAACTTTGTTGTCATCTTGACCTCATTTATTCGCGTCAAAAAATCAAGTTACAAGATTACGGGCCGTAAAGAAAACTCTCCACAAGAAGTAGATTGATCGCTTACGTACCAGCTCGTACGAATTGTTCTTCATCGAAATCATTTGTGGAGTGGGTGTTTGAACTAGCCCTCAAAAGAGGTACGGCTGCGTTACCTGACAGTCTTTTCCTTGTTTTGTCTTCTGCGGAATGTTCTTGAGAAGAAACAGTAGAAAAACTACACGAATCCCTTGATTCCATGATAACTATGTGATTAAATAAACACGCAATGTTCTCATTTCTACGTCATTAACCACGTGCCTAGAAAGTCGTCGTCGGTTTCACTTCCGTTCCTAATTTCACTTTTCTAGCACAGTTTTCAGCGCAGTTTTCAGCCGTTAAAATTTAATTCTCCCGTCCTTTTTACCTCTCATAGGTTTTATAATGCATATGCTACATTTTGAGCTAAAGTCGAAATATGGTGCAGAGTATCCCTTTAAAATTAAACATGGTATTACAACAGCGCTTAAAGATGATTTCCAGTCCGTACTGCGCAGTCTCAGCACCCTAATGCTTATAAACATTATAAGTTCTCACTCGATGGAATGCGAATCGATGTTATTCGTTACGAACCACATACCTCATCTAATTTGAAGCCCTTCAAATTATTTTTCTAACAGCTTCATTGATTTTTACAGCTGCAAAGTTGTTTCATCAAGTGATATGAGAAAGAACGAAGCAAAGAGCTTCGCATCCATAAATGCGGTTGCTGTAGAAACTTTGAATTTACATCATGTAAGTAGTTGCTAAATGTTTACATTCTGTGATGTCTTACATGAAACAAAACAAACAATGCAAACAAACTCTCGAGAGTGCGGTACGGACCGGGAATCATCTTTAAATGAACGTAACATACCGCAACAAAATCATGGAACATAGCTTAACCTAAAGTGATCAAGTCGCCTAAAATGACAAAAGCGCCGTAATTTGCATAACCTATCGTGACAAACATAGCGTAACCTAACATGGCAAGGTCACTTTTAAAATGCTAAAGCCAGCATAACAATTGCCTTAAAATATGAAACTTAGTGTGAAAGAAAAGCCAATTTTCTTGTCTCCTAGGTCGGTTTCTGTTGACTACTTTAGAACGGCGCACAGGGCAACAGAACCTACTGACATGTCTCTAACAATTCATGTAATGCAGCAATGTACTTCCTTGCCAGTCTTAGAGTTTGGATTCTTGACAACCTGTCTCCGGGCTCTCTCTCGGAAAAGTGATCGGGTATTACGCTGCGAAGCACGTTAAACGCCCCCTTCAGACGCGTCTGCCTTTTGCGCTCTCTTTCTCGATTCCTTTCTCTTCGATTAGACAATGGCATTCCCGAGGATTGATGACCTTTGGAATACAGGTTGTTCGTAGTTTGCTCGCTTTCTTGTTGAAATTCCTCCACACTTTCTCTCTGTTGCAGTGTTTCCCAGGCGGCAGGGCAGTCGGGGATGTTTGAGCAATTTTGTGGCAGCACTTGATTGTAGTATATTTGCTCCATGGGTTTATTTACTTGTAGAGGTCCTTCGTTGGGAACATACGTTTGGTTGAACTGCATCTGCAAGGAATTGAGAAGGGAAGTAAATTAATCAACAGTGCCCAGGTTGAGCCACATACAATAGATACGTGACGGAGATGATTGTTGCATAACATGACGGAACCTTGAAAGCTACAAAAAAGTCATTTTGTGGACCCAGACGGGTGGCAAGATAACTTGGAGATAACTCAAAGGGTGCTTGTTTTAGATTAAACACCTTAAGCGAAACCGAGGCACAAACTTTAACCTCCAAAAGCTACTACGACTATCTCCTTCGCTGTTACGTAACTGAAGTGGAGCCCCAAAGAAGCTGGCAAGCTTCTTTTCAGGTTTCTACATGTCTGTAAAACGCTGAGACAAAATTGGCAGGAAAATTCACTGATAAACGCACCAAAAATTCCAAATAAACCCACGTGCATTAAAATATTTGTATCCTAAGGTGCCAGTTACCGGGTGTTTCACCAGAAATAACAGGTGCAGTAGAGTGCGGCAAAGTGAAAAATGTTTCAGTGGAATTACAAAAGGCCAGTCTTGTTGGATGAGCTAATTATAACATAGCGCGCGTTGGTCGTACCAATTTTAATTTCTATTGAGCCATCATGATAAAAATATCGCTTTACGCACGGCCGTGCGTGAATAACATGACGTGTGCAGGTTCATTTTAGATGCAATATTTCCGTGGAGTTCCTTTTGATAAAGTTTGGGCAATGACAACATCATTCTGAGCAATCTAAACCCTACTTCAAGCCTATAACTTTTGCCAAGTTAAGATGATTACTGAAACTTCAGTATTTTGACTTTGTTTTCCTACATTTTCATTAAGTCGAAGAAGCGAACTCATCATCGACAATTTTAGGAACCAGGTAAAGCGTTTTCGTTCAACTGTTGCTCAACTGATTGTGGCGTGTCAAGATTCCAATGACCTTTGTTTTCCTTCACCGTGCATTGTGAAACATTGTCTAGACAATCACAAATAAAACATGTTTTAGCGTCCAAGATGTTGTCGCTATGTCATAAAAAAATTGGTTCATGCTTTTAGCTGTGTGTACATCGAGTTATGAATGCAGTTGGGAAGTTTGGAGAGCACTCAAAAAGCTAACTCTTACGCTTTTCTCGTGCTTTCCAAACTTCCCGCGTGCATCCATAACTCGATACACGCAGGCTGAGCATGGACCAATTCTTTAATATAATCAGACTCCTCTGTGCCCTGAAGATTACAAAGAGTCGTGTTTGATCCTGTATCTTCCAAGAAAGCAAGGATTACGAATTCGGATTTAGACTTTTTTGCAATTAAATCCACGTGGAGAATGGATTCTTCTAGTTCATATTACACTTCCGATATTGCTTTAAGCAACCCTGAAAAGTCTTTACCCTAATAAAGATGGTGTCTTCAGAGTAAAACTGGATACCATTGAGTTCAACTCTGACAAAACTTTGCTTGGGTCTAGCACGAGTTAACTAATCTTCCCATGCCGTGACTGATCTTCCATGTCAGTTTGTTCAAATCTTTCAAGCGAATTTGACATACTTGTCAATCAACTTTACCACGCCGCACCATCCAGATGCTTCGTTCGTTAGGTCTGCTGACCACATTAAAGACTCTGACTGTTTATATGTTATCTCTCACCCTATTTGTCGCCTGACTATGCCAAAGCAATGATATGGTTAAATGCGCGATTTTGAACGTACGCTAGCGATACATGCGCTATATGTCAGTCCTACTCAAGATCTTGTGTAACCTGCGCGGCGAGCGTTCCCAGACGAAAGATGAGCTTTCTGAGCTGTGTTTTGGGGTCTGGACGAGTTACCATCGTCTCCTGTGTGAACATCAGGAGTCTTTGCAAAAATCGTATTGCACGTGCAAAATTATACATGAGTGTTTCAGACATGTGTCTCCACAAACGACGCTTTGGGTAGATTGGCATGTCAATTCAACTAATTGTTCTTCACCTCATGTATCCTTGAACAAGGATAACTTCCTTCATGTGCAATTTTGAACGAGCACGTTTTGAACGATGCATGCGTTTTCTCCCAAAGCACGTACTTGCTTCAAAAGACTGTACAAGCCACCAGGGAGAAAAAACACGATTTTGATTAAATATTCACTTCCACCTTCTCTAATTATAAGCTTAAGATAGCCGACAACTAAGTTGTGTATTTGTAAAGCTCACCTGATGGTTTTCACTGTCATTCTCACATGAGTAAAATCCAAACTACTTGATAAAAGAAGTAAGGAACTTGAAGTACCATAGATGATTAAAAGATGATCTTCTTTCCGGAGTTTAAGGTCAGTGTGATATTCTGTAGTCAAGTTATGCAAGCAAATGTAAAGAGTGCAGTATGGAAACGCCATCTTCGTGTCCTGCAGATGGACGCTAACATTCGGGTCGAAAATCAACGTGAGAAACTGTAATAACGTCTAGTTTTAATAAATTAACTGTTCGGACTAGTAAAAATCGCAGGATCGTAAGTTTTTTAACATGCATCCTGCCTTCTTGGAGCTATTGTGATGTCGTCAGGGGTGCACTGAACTCCATACCAAAATTTGAAATCATTTTTTTTCTAAAAACGAAGAATACTGTTGAGTTAGCTGAAAACTAATTAGAAAATGTATATTGAGCGCCTCTTATAGCCCATGAAGATAAAAATTTCAGGGGGAATTTTTTAAATTCTAGAAATTTCTTTAACGTAAAGAGACTAGGAGCAAGGACAGCATTGCACGCTCCGGAACATAGGCTGGACGAGGTAACATAAAATAGCGCATGCATCGCTTGTGCGCGTTTAAAATTACACCTGGAGGAAGCTATCCTTGCTCAAGGATACATCAGGTGAAGAACAATGAGTTGAATTGACACGCCAATCTACCCAAAGCGTCGTTTGTGAGACACATGTCTGAAACACGCATGTCTAATTTTGCACGTGCAATACGATTTTGGCCAATACTCCTGATGTTCACACAGGAGACGATGTTACTTCTTCCACAGCGAAGCGCTTGCTAGCTCTTAAATATGGAATGCTCGATCACGGGGCTATGAAGTTCTACTTAGTGATTATGTGCCACTGCCAGTAAATATGGAAAACCCGACGACAGGTCGGAAACTCGAATTTTCTCAGTTTTATTGCGTCAAAAAGACTTTTTTGATGAACTGTTTTCAGAATATACTTTATAAGCTCCAGCGAGTTCACATTTTTGTGAAATCTAGGAAAGTTCGAAATACTGCTCCGTCAACCAAGATGTACGATGGAATTTATGAAAAATTGCGCATTTTCATCAGGCCAGTACAGAAAGAAGGGAACTTGCCTAGATTTCATATTCACACAGTTTGTAAGATATCCTTATCCTTTCCTAAGTTTGTTCGGAAACGTCTAACCACAAATTTTAAGGTTTAGCGTTGAAATCATTCATTTTTATGGCATGCTAAAACTTAGAAAGTTCGTAGACTGGAAAGACCAAAACAGCCCTTTGAATCGTTGGGAATTTCTCACAGAACTTTTCAGGGGTTTAAGAAATTCGTTCCGTTGCAATTCTGTAACAATTTCTGACTGTCAGGCATTTAGCTTATTTGAGCCTAACCGA
>NW_028301553.1:24937500-25030000 GCF_042242905.1 Orbicella faveolata
CGGGGAATTTACTGGATTTTTACACGAATAAAACTGAGCAGTATCTACGGACGTAAAGTTATTAAGCCTCGATGAAACATCAAGCCTTGCTTACAATTCAAGCGAAACTCAAACTAGCAATTATTGTGTTTTACTTTTCGGTCGCGATAGACTGACAAATTCCTCGCAAGCGGGTGGCAAGAGGAGCTATGAAACTATTAAGTCCTGAAGCTCTGCTAAATCTAAATATATCCAGCTAGTTTTTTGCTGTGTAATGGAAAAGCTGTTAATCTTCAACATATGTGAAATTTAAAGTGGAGTAATGTACAGCTCAAGTAAAAGAAGCATCAGTCGGAACACAACTTGGTCAGCGATATATGTAAGCTTACAGCGGAACATACCTAAATTCGACACTGTCTTACTTCACTCAAACTGGAGCAGCTTACGACGAAAATGCTTAAGCAAAATTCCAACAGACGTAAACGCGTTGAGTTGTGGGGCAAAAACATGAAACATTTCGGGAATTTCGGACGCCATTTCCCCCGCGCGACATCCGCAAAAATCCTCGCAGCATGTACGCGCGTGTGCCACAGGTGATGGCGCAATTTGTTCTAAAAATAGAATTATTGTCCCATATCATGGGGACAACCCCAATACTTGAAATGGCGCGCGCTTACGGTCTCCGTCCCCGATTATGGCTCCTGGTATGTTATCAACCTTCTTTTCTCACTTAACCTGTTAGTTGTCAGTGGCGTTTATGCAGGCGTCTGCCTTGGAGAGTCGACTATTTCTTGCCTGTATGTCGTTTAAATAATGCGCTTTTGGCCCTGTGTTGAGCTATAAAGTACAGGAGAACTTTTTCTTTTTTCTACGAATTTGACATTAGAAATCTGTTGAAATATCTGTGTGTTTCACGAAGTTCAGTTCTAATAGCACTTGTCATGATGAAATAATAATTGTGTCGCTCCATTCCGCGGCACCAAATCGGCTTAGTCAGAAATCCACACTTTTCGCCCCGGACCACGAGTCCCGAAACGATTGACCGCGGAGAAACGGTTGAGGCCTAGGAACTAGGCAAGTTTGATTGCATTTGTTAATTAGTTCCAGTCGCGACAGATCGCTCAGTCTGTTTTTGCTCGAATATTGCTTGGAATCGGTGGAAAAGTACTCTGAATGCAAACTCCATAAGAGTTAGCCTGAGCCAAGGAAATACTGTCTATTTTTATTCATCTGGGAAAATATTCGAATTAGTCGCACAGAGTTTGTTTACGATAAACAAGTACGCCATTGCAAATGTTTCCTTATATTTGTACCTCCGGCTTAGAATAATGTACGTAATAAATATATACTTTTACAAATTAGCTCTTACGCTTAAACATTACCAGTAAATGTGAAAATATTTAGCACGAAATAATGTAAACATTTTTTTGAGTCTACGGAAACTGGCGCCGTCACGCGGGTAACCCGAAAACATTGACCGCCGGTCCGCGGACCCCCTCAACGGACCGGGTCCGCGGACTACCCTACGGACCGGTCCATGGACTACCCCTACGGACCCCCTCTACGGGCCACCCTAAATTGGTGCAGAATTAATAAATAAAGATTTCCCTTACGGGTTGTCTAATAGATTCAGACTCGCGTCGGTGATTTTTCGAGTGTTACACTGTGCAAATGTCACAGAACTAGGTTTTTAACCCCCCACCGCCCCTCCCCCCCCAAAAAAATGCCTAAAGGCTGTTTTCAGCGTAAGGAGATGCCGATGTTAAGAAGCGAAGTGCTTCCCTTCCATTCGGGGCTCAATCTGGCTGTGTAAGATATATTTTTAGGCCGTTTATTCTTGTTTGTATTTGTTATTCCGCTGAGTAAACTGTGAAGCCCGGAACGAGTTCACGAACCCACGGGGGGGTGGGCTGAACAAAACGGCAGAGGGCAAAGAACACAAATTTCGAGGCTTCCCGTAGGCTTCCCCGTACGCATCTTTCGTATACTTTATGGCCACAGCAAAGGAAATATCAATGTGTAATTAGATAAACTGCACCCGAGCCTGAATCCAGGTCTGCCCATTTGCACAATGTTACGTTCGAAATTCCGCCGTCACGAGTAATCTATTAGACAACCCGTAACTGAAAGATTTATTTATTAATTTTATTATATTTTGGGGGGTGGTCCGTTGAAGGGGTCCATAGGGGGAGTCCGTGGACCGGTCCATAGGTAGTCCGCGGACCGGGGGTCAGTGTTTTCGGGTTACCTCCGTCACGCAGCGCGTGAACTAATCGTAGTTTATACAGGGGACCTCTTCATTGGCATGGACTTCGACACTATGACGTATCTGTCAGTAAAACCTCGGTTGTTGATGAAAAATGTTGATTTTAGCAATAGTCAGGTGTGAAGTCATTTAAGGTAAGTATGTTAAAGTGGCGGCGTCGACACACTCATAATCTTTGCTAACGGTATTTTTCAGCATGTGATGCTTGACTTGACTCTATTGGCAATGATGTGGAAATGACTCCTGGGCGTTTATGTTGCTAAGTTAAATATATCCATGGTAATTTGCTGGAAATGGAACGGCCATACTGTTTGAGTTTTAATAAATAATATAGAGTAAAGGATGCAGTATCTTCAAAAAATGTAGTGGCATATTTTGACGTGTTGGGTATTGGAGTTTACAATTTTGTAACACACTCAGGAGAAGATGCACTGGTCTTGTGGTCTGCAATTTACAGATGGTGAGATAGTTGAGGTATATGTACATGTTGCAATAGGATTATTATTTTGGTGATAACAGTGTTATAAAAGAATTCATACGTGAATTATGATCATAATTATTATAATCTGAATTCATACCCTCTTTTATTCTGTTTGTAGGACACTGGAATGGTTTAACGTACTAGCCTTACTTCACATATTCAGCATCACAAACCTTGTCAGTGTAAACAAGTACAATCTGGCTCTATTCAAACAAGATATATTGGTTTCATAAGACAGAACATAATGACCACAGTGCTAGGAATCATAATTTCCAGATTTCTACCATCTAAGTCAAAAATAGCTTACCCTAAAAACATACACTGACTGAACAAAAGCAATCTTCAATCCATGGTTATTGCAGTTATCCTGCCCATTACCAAGACACTGAGCTTGGTCTTAAGATCAAAACGGATTATCAAAACAATTGCTGTCTTAATTTGGTAATATTTTGCATGAGAAATCATATGGTCAGTGTAAACGATTATCAAGACCCAATCAAGATATGTGTGCATGTGATGTCACAAGACTGTACATTGACAATCACAGTTGAAGCAGCCTCTTTTGGCTATTTAGCACAGTGTACTGTAATGTCGCATTAAGCTGTTCAAATCAAACATGAAATTTTGATAAAAATCGTCCAATTAATCCTCTAAAACTGGAGAAATACAGTTACAAGGTTGTGAGGTATCAACATTGTAATCTAAGAAGACTTACCTCCATGTGAAATGATATTGACATTACCACAAAATGTTAAGTGTATCTTTTGTTCTGGTCAGCATAACTTGCACTTATGGTTGTGACTACAAAATCATGGTGAGTGGGTCTGCAATGTAGCAAATATGCATGTCTCAATGGCTGAGAATTTGAAATAAGTTTGGTGCCATACTCGAATTTTCACTTATTACATAGATCACAGCCAAAAAGAACAACAGCAACAGAAAAGATTTCACTTACTCCCACCACTCCCTGTTCTTACGCCCATTTCTTCACCCCATCACACTCCTGCTAATTCGTCTTACTTAATACATTCTGTACCGATTTTGGTTACTTCTGTTTAACTTATTCATCTGTTCGGTTTTTTTTGTTGTTGTTGTTGTTTTTTTTTTTTTGCAATGTGGAGGATAGCCAAGATGATGTTAATTGAACGTCATCGCTTCTGCATGCATTGCGTGCCGTTTTTTTCAATTTGTCGACATCTCATAAAATTCAGTACGATCTTCGAAATCACCCTAGTCAAAACAAATGGGTGATCTTTTATAAGCTTTAATTACCTTACAAATGTAAACTTTATAAGTTCATAAGCTTTTTAATATTTCATACTTGTTTACGTTCGTGTCAAATTAAGCTTAATAGTCTAAAATGAATTCATTCAAAGGCAGGTAAGTTTCATGAAAATAACAACTAATTTTGTGTGAATGATATGAAATGTTTTTGTGAGTGCTGTGGATTTTTTTAATCCAAGATTAGTTGAAGAAAGGATTTTGACATTGTCCTACGGCCTTCTCTTTTGGTTCAGGTTCCAAGTGTTGAAACAATCATGACATTGAATTCTCCTGGCATTGCATTTGAATCTTGCACAGGCTGTTTCAAGAAATCTTCCATTAAATAAGCTTCCACATCCAACTGAAAATATTCCCCTGTCTCATTTAACTACTTTTAACTTTCTTTGCCAGTATGTCACGACTCTTGCTAATTTTGTAATATAATAGTTATGTTTCATAGGCTAGTGCTTTAATATACATGTAAATCAATTGTATTTTTACAGAAAAACTCCATATCTTTCCCACCGAGGGTTTTTAACCCTCGTTCCTTCGGATTTGTCTAATAGCACTTTTACACATTTGTTTCTCATTTAATTAATAATTCATGCTCAGGAGAAACTAAAGTTATTGTTGCTATATGTACCGTGAGCCCTAGAACCTGCAAATTTTATTTGGAGCCCAGAGCCGGATCATTTCACTGCCCAGACCTCTGAAAGTTTGCAGTGGAGCCCGGAGCCCTAAGTATTAGGACTCAATCATTTTCAGTACCCAGTCCTTGTTGATTTTGTTTGCTCCCTAGTCACGAGAAGGTGCAACAGATACGAGAAACATACATTCTTTTTGCCATTTGTCCAGTCTGTAAAGCAATCACATTCCGATTGTGTTTCCTTGTTTTCTGTTAAGGTGGTCAGCCTCGTATTTAAATGTGGTAGCCGAAACATTTGGCGTTCAAGATTTTACAGCTTCGATTACTGCGCAAGGAAATCAGATGGAAACACAATCCTCCGTAGGAAAAACGATGGCGACTGGTACATTTACCCATAGTTCTTAGCGCAAGAAAACCTTAACAACGCTCATAAAAACGTGCAGAAAAGTTATAAAATCTTCAAACCTAGGTTACACAATTTCCTCAGCACAGGAACAAACATTGTAAAAATTTGACTTTCTTCGTGCCACATTGGCTGCGTTAGGTTCGCAAGGTATTGTGGTAAATTGTACAGCCGCCATCTTTTTTCCTACGGTGGATTGTGTTCGTATGAAACACGCAAGACGAGTGAGTCGCTTGCCAGGAGTTGCGTAAAAATAGGTTTCAACATGAATTGATCAAGTACTAAAAAATTATGTTACAAAAAAAAAAAAGAAAAATTGTTTCTTTTTCTTAGTCATTGTGTCCATAATTTTGTGGTAATTTCACTAATTGCAAACCTGAGGCATAAAAAGTAGGCGCACTAAATCCATCTGCAAATCCAAAAAAAAAATCAAAATTTAATTGCTTTCTTGTGGAACATTTTCCTGGACCCTTCTTTCCCCATGTCTCGGGATTTACAGGTAGAGTGGTACAAACACTTTGATCTTGTCATAGAGGGTGTGAGTTCCATGCTGTTATGCTGAAACTAAGAGGTGCTTTTAGTCACCTTGGTGGAACTGTCTATATAGACTCTAAAGCATGTACACTTCAAAACAACACATCAGTATTACTTAGCTCTTATCAACCGAGCAGGAGGTCTGTATGGGAGAATCTTGACCGAGGTCGTGAGTACACACCGAACGCAGTGAGGTCTGCACACGCGACCGAGGTCAAGTTTCTTCCATACAGACCAACCAAGCTCGGTTAATAAGATGTTTATTACATGGCGTAAACAGGAGCAGTTTAATTCGTTTAATGTAACTGGTTTCTACTAACTGACATTTTGCTTACGAACGGCGTTGAACTGAGTTTAATTCCGCCAAAGTTTCACAACCGCTTAAGTTGTGTGCATAACTGCGATGATCCGTCATGTCTTCACACCAGTATTATTACTGTATATTATTAAAATAGAAGTAACTAAATTTAAATTTAGTTCACTTCTTTTCTCAACGGTCACTCTTCAAAATGTATGTCGAAAAATACGAAGCGCCAAGCTAGTAAAAATATCTAGTCTTTTTTTTTTTTTTTTTTTTTTTCAACAATGCGTTTTATTGTCATGTTTGTCACTGCAGTTTGTGAGTTATTTCTTGTTAAGCTACGACGGCCAAAGAAAAAAGGTAGTGAACCTTTGTCTCCCGTTATCATCTCCTACGCGAACATGTCCTACAAAACACTATGGCGCTTAAGTCGTACCTAGGTCTTTCCGCGCTATGGAAAATTTGTTCTGGTTTACATATCTTGTCAAATTATACAGTAAACAGTGTAAACCCGAAAATATTTCGCACAGCGACAAAAGGCTTAGGTACGAGTTTAGCGCTACAGTGTTTTGCAGGACATTTTTGCGTATAGAGAGATGATACCAGGAGACAATGGTTAACTATCAATTATTTTTTCCTTTATATAATTTCATCCTTCTCAACAAGATTGTGTGCTCCTTGTGTTTACATGTAAATTTTCAGGGATAGCGGCCATCTTGCGGGAGCCGTGAAATGTTTATATACCTTGGGGCAAAAATTGGAGAAACCACAATTATGTTTGACATGATACCATCTGAAATTATACGCCTCATTCCCTTAAGGAAACTGCAGTTGGGTTCTGCAATATTATGCCAAAGCCTAACTTTAAAACTCATGTTGTTGGGTAGTATCCCACACTATTGATCGGCTCGTGTCCGTTAATGCAAATGAGCTGGAGTATCCCAGACACCCAGACATGTACGCACGGTACTGGCCATGCGTTGAAGGTTTAAATGTTTAGGCTGGCCTTGTCCAGCCACATTTATTTTTTTTTTGCTTTTCGAGACACCAATCATGACACCTTGTCTCCTTGCGCCCCGAAACACGTGATGTGGCAACGCGTGTTTCGGGGCGCAAGTGAGTTCAAAGTACGGAACTTGATATAGTGAACGGGTCATTTTGCAATTTATGTGCGTTGGCTGTTGGGCTGGCGTTACATGTCTTCGCTACACAGTGCTGACGAGCCCCAAGAAGGGCGAAACAGCTGTCCACTGTTGCGATCCTACTTTATCGGTTCTTGTCATGTTGGTGTCTCGAAACGTTTTTCACGTGGTATCAGACTTGCAGTCTATTTTTTGCCTTTGGAACTATTTTTTTTAAAGTTAAAAACCGTGAAGTTAATTCGAGATCAATTGACTTTAAGATCTTATATATATTGAAGCAGCGATATTTAGCGTCCCCTTTGCAAATCATGCAAAACAAGTTGACACTCGGTTATAATTGCTGCTCGCCTCCGGCTCGCAGCACACTGGGTTGGCTGTGGTTCCTGGGGGTCCCAGCCCTGCAGTATGCGGACAGTCTCGATCCAGCGGTGCCATCTTAACTTGGATGCATCTACAGGCGCGTCCTTTCTTGCGCGCCTTCTCCGTGAGAGCATGTGCTCGCGTTGCATCTTCGACGTCAGAGGTAAGTGTGTCTGGAAGCATTCATCAAGGTCACAAACAATTTAGTAACATTTCGGGGATAGATTATGTTTTTCATGAGTTTCTCAGCGTTGTTACGTGCCCAGAATTTACAATTAAACAATAGACCCCTTCCAATGTAGATCAGATTCTTGCCAAAAGGGATCGACTCTTTCTGGATGCCTTCAAAGTAGATCCATCCCTGACAGAGAGACCTTGTCCCTGAATTATCTGCCCAATGTGGCACGTTGTTCTATTTGGACTAATAATTTAAGCGATATGCATGTTAGCACACAGACAAACGATTCGCTTATATGCCGGCTGAATTGCAAGCAAACGTCTGTTTCTACCGCGGGTAGATCAGTATTCGGTTGCCTAATAGGCGACTCAATATTTTCCCAGCGAAGCAAACCATTTGTATCCGCCCGCAGACAACCTCTTGTGGTTTATACTCACTTCGATGAATGTTATTTCAAACAATAATTATGCATTTATAATATTGGACGGCTACGCTTCATGACATCAAGCTGATCTAGATTATTATATTGCAATTTTTTTTTCCGAGGGTTTTTCTCCGGGTTCTCTGGTTTTCCTCCCAACAAAAAATCTAACACTCCAAATTCCAACTCGACCAGATTGGAACATTAATATTAATAACAATAACGATAACGACAACGATAACGGTAATGGTAGTAGTAATAATTTTTTTAAATTAATAATAATAATTTTAATAATCCAACAAGCTTAAAATACAGCAATAATCATAAGATTAATATGAAATTCTACATGCATTAAAATCTTACTTTACATTTTCCTTTTAGCATGAACAGTAGATAAACAGAAGCTTGAATTCACAACAATGAATCAGGTCGAAGTGGCAACCAAATGAAAACTGACGAGTGACCCTGAACAAGAGAAAGCCCTGAATTAGAAAGTTTTTGTTTACATCTGTCGACTTTGACGCGCCGCAGTCATGCTGGACCGGATGAAACTGGTTCGCTTTGCCGAAGACAAACCGAACTATAGCATGAGGAGTCTTGATCCGGTTTTGGAGGAACTCACAGGCAACAAGCTCGAGCTGGTGGGTCCAATGTTAGATGGCTTCATCAGAAAAATCGGCAGTGAGATGTCTGCCAACCTTGGGAGATCAAGAATGACTGGGCTTATGACTCCGGTTGTATTGTTTATGCCCTTTCAAATATTTAAACAACTTTGGGCGATTGTTCAAGGACATGGTGGAAATGCCGAAACAAGCAAGTATGGAGAAAGAATAACCCTTAAGATCTCCAGACCTCAAACCGCGGCCATGGTATGGGCCCCGGCTAGATTTTCCGGAGAAAATTTCCTCGCGAAGCGACACTTTGAAAAGATCCCAGAGAACGGAAGAGTTATTCAGCATTATAATGGGAAATCGCTTGTGGTTGTCACGCAAGCTACTCCGATTCAGATGGACTTTTGTGTAAAACAACAGCAGGTCAAAACCACGTTTTACGTGCAAAGATATGACCGAAATGATTTCGCCAAAGATGCAACTTTGCAAAAGATGATGAATGAAGTTTAAACTCGCAGTGAATCGATCAGCAAGACACTGTTTTATTGCTGCGGAATTATACTCAGAATACACTTGTGCCCTAGTGTAGGATATGAAATAACTGAGGTTATTTTGGTCTGTTTTGCATGGCTGTGCAAGAATTGGAAGTATATAAAAGGTTAACCACAACCCCCTGCACATAGAGTGACAAACAATAATTGCTTGATAAGGATCAAACTTTCAGCCTACATCACAATGGAAATAATAAAATATTGACTATTCAATTTCTCAAAATGGTAGTAGACTTTTAGTCTTAATACCCGCGAAAACCCGTACGACTTACACCCGCTTTCGGTGTTACGTGCACAGCGACTATCTTTCGACATGCCATCTCTCGACATGCCATCTCTCTGTGTGTAAATGACCTCTTGCCACTAATGAAACAACAACTTCAAAAGACTGGCAACAATTAACCTGCTATTTTTATTTCGATTGAAATGAATACACACGTTTATAATGATTATTATGAGTAGAAAATACTGTGTAAGACAATTATCACGTCCATAGAAATGTGGCAAGTCAATATAAATACTCTTGTTCCTTAGCGTAAAGATATACATGTATACATGAATTGTAATATCCATTGAAATAAGTGCAAGATTATACAGGACAATTTTGAACTCCGTGGAAATAGATTATAGATCACAGTTTATAAAACTGTTATGTTCCAGCCTTTAAATGTGACAGTAAGTAATTTTTTATCTTTAATTTAGAGATCACTAAAACGTTCATGAGTTTTTCATCTTTATATAAGCAAATTACCATAATTAATTCTCAAAACAATAATTTACAAATTCTTATGATCTTCATGTATTTATATGTAGAAATACGGTAAATGACAGAAACAATTAAGAGGGAATCCACCAGAAGTTCGAGTACCAAGTGGACAAAAACTTTGAACCGAGATCATTTACATTACATTAAAATTTTACGACTGTTTTACATCCGCTTTCAGTGTTACGTGCATAGGCGACATCTTTCGACCATCTTTCGACAAGCCATCTTTCGATATGCTATAAAGGACCGTTAAACTGTGGAACTGGTAGTTTTTCCGGTTATTAGCGAAGGAAATGATAAGTAAATGATAATTAGCTACCTCAAATGGCTGCAGAAGATTTTGGACTTTGCATGCTTCCCTATTTACGGGATGATTCAAGCGATTTAGTGTAGTCGATTGGTTCTCAATAGTGACTTCCGGTAGAATTGGGCCGCTGTCGCTTTTAATATTCGCAACGTGTGAACATTCAAAACAGTCGACTTATTTCTGCCAGAATGACTTCCTGATACTCCTAACCTTAATTTGATGTCAAATAAATCAATCTTTCATTATTCATTTCGAGTTCGACCGTAGAGAAGTCCGTTGTGCTTACATTTTTAACTAGGCCCGGTTACATAGCAGGTCGAAAGATGGCATGTCGAAAGATGTCGCCTATGCACGTAACACTAAAAGCGAGTGTAAAAATCTTCTCAAAAGATATCATTTCTCACAACACCAGATGTCGAAAACAAATTTTGAAGTCCATATTAAACACTTAAATTATACTTCAATTATTCTGACACAAGGTTTATGTCCAAATGAAATGAATTTGATCAATTTCCTAGGATCGCATTTCCTCTTAAACACTGATGTATGTAATATACAAATTTAGAAAACAGCCTTAAGAAAATACGCGCGCTGATTGGTTAAAAACCGTGTTGCTACAACTCGATGGAACACAGAACTAGCACGAGCTGTTGACGTAATGATGGCGCGAGCAAAGAGAATTTACATTTTGATGGTCAAAGTAAACAAGCTGGTCCTTTTTTTTTTTTCGTCGCGGTATTTTCTAAAAGAAATAGAAAACATGTTCTCCGTGTTTCTATCGAGTTATAGAAACACTCGTGAAAGTTTGGGAGAACTCGAAAAAGCTGTGGAAACATTCGCCTGCGGCTCGTGTTCCCACAGCATTTCTCGTTCTCCCAAACTTCCACTCGTGTTTCTATAGCTCGATAGAAACACAGTACATGTTTTCTATTTCTTAACTAGAGCTCAATGTAAAAGTCACAGAACTCAGTTTACTGTTTCTTGAAATTTTGATGCTAATTTAACAGATGATAACTTAAACTGACCTCTGCTCTATAAGAAAGCAGTCTGTGTTGGGTTACATGTACATGCTATGATTATCACAACTTGTAGCCTACTTAATAACTCTTGATAATGTAATTAATTTTTTAATTTTTGAAGGTAAAAAATGAATATACTTTATAATGCATTCTCAATGTTATTATCAAAATATTTCTCTATCTTGTGCAAATTATTATTATAATTTCTAGCTCAAGAAATTTGGAAAAAAATTAACTATAACTGACTCCAGCTCTACTTCTAAGATGAATGTCACTGAGAAAGTGAAAAAGAGAGAAAAAACTATGATAATCATTTTTGGGATGTAATGGGTGCTCATACAAAAAGCTATGTTTCAAAGTAACCACAAAATAATAAATTCTTGCACTGCCAGTGACATAGACAAATAGCAGCAAACTGTAGGTCATATACGTGTTTCTCTTGCATGATAATACTTGTACACCAACATTATGTGGCCCATACCGGTATCACTGCCGTACGTGCAATTTACCTCTTTAGTGTTTGTTGCTTCTTAAAGCATCGACTATTTAGTGAAAAGAAATGTACTAATCGGATGGGTGGGAGGGGGGGGGGAAGGGGGTGGGGAGAAAGGGATGGGAACTTCTCATATAAAAAGGCCAGGGGTGCTTGTCAAACCTTTTAGGGTTAAAAAATCGATTGTGGTACCTCTTAGGGTGTTCAACCTCTAATGATCTACAGCGGGAGCTTTTGCGGTACCTGTTTGCGTGTTGAGCTGAAAAAAGTATGACAAAAGATAATGTGTTGTTTTAGAATTGGTACCTCTGAGAGGTGAAAAAAATTTCAAGCCACGCCCACAAAACAGGATCTTGGTACCTCTTTATATGGCATTCCTCCCCTCAGGACACTAATTTTCTCCCGCAAACTCACCTTCAAGGCGCCTTACAAGTACCTCCTTGTTTCCTTTAGTAGTCAGTCCTCTGCTACGCAAAGCCTCCTTCAGTTGAGTCACTGACATTGTAGCTGGCCTGATGGCAGAGTTTCTCACCTCAGTAATGCAACAGGCTTTCAAGTGAGATGATAATATCACGTTATCAGCAAAGCGAGCATTACAGTTTTTACAAACAACTGGTTTTAATGCTAACAATATTGAATCTGTCAGTCCCCTGTTGCTTGCACAGGTTACAACCTCAATGCTAAACAAGCATATTTCACAAGTAAGCTCAGCCTCATCTTTATCTCTGCCACATTTGCAAACATTTGACTGATTGCAGTGTGGAGGAGAGCGTGACTGATAGTGTGAAGTGTAAAAAGAGGGCACGGGCTGATGTTCTGGTAGATAAAAGGAACGCACATAGTTACTTCGCATGACCTGCCACCACTTACCAACGCCACTACTTACATTTGACCTGTTTGTTAAGGTCAAGTCTTCTTTAACACCAGAATGTTTGGCTTCCTTGGCCTGCAGAGAGACTATGCCATAACCAACCTTATACTGGTTAAACAGCAAATTTGCATGATAAGGAATAGCATATCCTACTGTCCACGTTGTAACATTGATGCTGCTTGGAAAGAAAAGTGCAATCAAATTAAAATACATTTCACACACTTCTTTTAACTCTGCAACTTGAGCTGAATTGGTGTCAATTCTATTGAAAAGACCACCAGCATCCCTCAAATACTCACCTATTTTGCCAAGAGCTAATCTTTTAATTTTTTGGGCCTCACTTTCATCATCACACATTAAAGTATCAACAAGACGATAGGAATACCTGGCCAAGGCTATGGCCTCATTTCCTATAAGTCTCACGGGTAACTTGTTATATCTGTTGGATTCATCAGTGAAATGTTCTCTGACTCTTGCAGCCAAATACTCCAGCCCACATCCCTGCTTACCTGGGTCTTGCCTCAGTTGTTGAATACATGCCTGTTCTAAGTGTTGTTTAAAGCTTTCTTCAAATTGTTGTAAAATATGTTGGTGTCTAGCTCGTTCCCCAGCACTGTCAATGCCAGAACTCTTCACACTGGTCTTTTGATGATGTCTTTCTTTAATTGTTTCTGTATCTCCCTCACCTAAAGGTGCTCCCAAAACAGAAACAAAAGTGTCAAACTTTTTGCGGTTTACAGCCTCTAAGTAAAGAAGATCAATGTAATGCTGCCATGCATTGATCTCACAGTGCACTGGTTCTGGCCTAAGTCTATCAGCAAAATGGCCAATCCTAGGGGGGCCTAGCTGCCGGATACCATTCTCAGCCATGAACTGTAACTTCTTGGCATGTCTGTTTTTATTTGACATTTCCTGGGGAAGAGAAACCAAAAACTGGTTTACCTTTTCAATGTGAGATGTTCGTAATTCCATGTTATATGGCCTCCACGTGTCACCTTCCTTTGACCCAATGGTTCCCCCCATAGTGGCCATGTTGCCCTTATGTACATTTGCATATGGGGAGGGATATGTGGCTGCCTGATTAAGTTCATTAGCAGCCCAACTCTGCCATGACATGTCAGCACCTGGCTGAAATTCAACAGTGCATGCTTTACCACAAACAGTTAAAACATTACCTTCCAACATTTTCATTTCTTCAGTATGCTGTTTCCACAACTCACTCATAATGTAGTCATTTTGTTTAACACTGACACAGTGAAGTAAATATTGGAAGTCCCTGCTCCTCACTTGATCTCCAAAATTCCAGCAAACGATGCTTCCAATGGACATTGTCAATTCGCTTGTCTCTGGTGCACCATCATCCGAAAACTGACAAATAAAATGGTTTTCATTTTCATTGAACCATACTAATTTGCGTGCAAGGTGAGGCACCCGAAGGTGCAAATCAATTATCATGAAAACCAATCCAGTCACTGTACGAGAAACACCTGATATCCCTGGGATCTGGGTTACGTGACCAATGTCTAAACTTTTTACAAACCTGTTGACACTTTCATCTGATGAAATGAGCTTGGGTAACCTAAGGTCAACTCCAAGAAACTTGATGTTACGTGGCAACCAGACTTCTTTCTCTGCATTAAAAAATGAACTTTGTGTCTTACACACAAGATTATATTTTCTCCGAGACAAAAAACACTGATATTTTAATGCTATTGATTGTTTCAATGCCTCCTCTGACTTCTGGTATTCACTAATAGCCTTTCCAAAAATTCCCTTTATAAATCTTCCCCTCTTGTAACTGCTCATTAACTTAGTCATAATTTCCTCGCTGGCATTAGAAGCTAAAAAATCCCATGCACCATACAAAGATGGCTCAGATCCCCCATGAATAAATTCTAGAATTCTCTTTGTTTCTTCCCTTCTTCTATACCTGGTGCTGGACTTATAATCATTAATCATCTCATAAGTAGTGCTTGTATTGGTCCTTCTTCTACGAGAATAGTCCTTCTGTTCTAGTAACTTTCTGAGCTTCTCATATGCTTCTGTCAGCTCTTTTAGTCTTTCCTCCTGTTCTGCAATCTCCTTATCTAAAGCTTCTCTGACATGCCTTGACTCTTGCAGTGCAGTTTCTGAAAATAGACATTTAGTTGACAGGATCTGAGCAAATAAGAATTTCTTTTGATAGTCGACCGAGATGTGGATGGAATGTCGATAGCATGTCAACCGAGGTGTCGATGGAGTGTCAATGGAGTATCGATCGAGTTTTGATCGAGAGTATCAATCCCGACAATCGACCACGAATGCCTTTAGCACACATAATCTGAATGCTTTAGGAAGACTCGGCTAATATCAGGCTCACGCCTTCTTTTTGTCTTCTTTTAACCTCATCATAAGTTGATTGAAAAGGCCGTCGATAAAACCAGGAACATGGAACATCCCGGAACATTCCGCAACATTCAGCAACATCGAATAATTATAATAATTATGAGAAAAATATGTAAATTTAAATTTTCGAAAATAAAATAAGCAAAAATAAACTGGAATCAGCTCGAAATATGAAAATATATCTTTAGGGGTAGGGGAGTTGGTAGGGTAGGGAGCATTGGGTATTCCTTCAAAAAGAGAGCAGGCTCCTCTTCTTTCCTGCCAATTGCATCACTTGGTTTTACAGCACTCTGTTTTTCAACACAAACATGGACGATTCGGACGATGAATGCCAGGTAATTCACTGCGTTTCCTTTGTTGCTCCCTGATTTCTTCTGAGCTTCATACAGTTGCTTGTTAAGTCAGTAGCTATAGTTTTGTCACTGTTCCGTCTTCATGTTGCAACTATCATTCCCAGTTTTGCGCTCTTCGCTGGGAATGCCTGGCACTATGACCCACCAAGTGCAGACTCGGCCTTTCCGGAAACCCGAGTAATCAAAGATTAGAGTAGTGCATCCACGCGCCTACTACGCATGTCTGGTCTACTTTGGTGGCGTGTGAATGGTTCAATAGAAAACTAAGTTTAATTGAATGTCAGATAACAATCTGCACGCGAAGTTGAACTAGCAGTGAATAGATTATAGCTTGCGGTAAAAGTGTTTTTAATTAAATAAGTTTTAACTTGTACGCAAGAAAACATTTTCCAGGAAAGGCATTTGAATTTTTGGCAACACTTAGAATTCAATTTAAGATCACCAATGCTTCTAACAAATATTTCTTGAGACAATAAAGTTTTGACCAGCGACCCTGCAAGACTGCACGTCACCAAAAGTTTTTAAATTTTGTGCTTGTAGTTGTTTACACTGTCATCCAAGCTCGAGTAATCCGAACTAGTTTACACACGAAACTCAATGCTGAAGAGTTTCTATTTCTATTTCATGGAGAAACTATTACTTCATCAGAAATTGTGTTGATGCTTATCTTTGTATTGACGTAATGAATTGAATAAAGAAATCACACTCGGGTACCCGTATTTTTCAGTCTGATTAAAGAGTTCAAATGCCATTACCATGGTTTTCTATGAACAACCAAGTCTGGGAATAAGGGACAGTCTTGTGATTAAACTGATGGCGAATGACTGGAAGGAATGGATCAGTCTTCTAAGTTGGGAGCTTTCACTCATTGTAGTCATTTTCATTGTTCTTTCTTTTTTGTTTTGTTTTGGTTTTTTTTATTTTTCAAGCTGATACCAATTTATTTTTGATTGATTTAATTTTTGAAAATTTAATTTTACATATTTTTCTCATAATTATCATAATTATTCAATGTTCCGGGATGTTCCGGAATGTTCCATGTTCGAGGTTTTATCGACGGCCGATAGGAAAGATAAATTGAAGTGACAAGAACACACCGCATACCTGATCTTTTCATAAGCTCTTCCGTGTTGCTTTGTAAAGCAAGTACATCTTCCTCTTTCTTGCACAGGTCATCTTCCTTGACCTGTAGCCGATCAAAGCCCTCTTGAAGGCTCTGCCTCTGCTTGTGTATGTTGTACACCGGTGATGTTTTCCAAAACGGGTTTATTTGCAATTTTGAGTCACATTTTCCGCTATGGCCTTCTTCTTTGCTACATTTTCGGCTCCTTCTACACTTTGTAATCTCTCTTTCAGGGCTACAGATTACCAACAACACTTGCTGATCAGTCAAAGGAATTCAAGATGGCGCTCGAAATATACGTCGACAGAAAACCGGGTTTACAGAACCTTCACTTACCAAGATTCCTCTGGGGAACTCGGTGAAAACGACGCCATTAACACTGAACTTCATGTTTGACTTTGAGTATTGGGGCATTCTGGGTAAAACAGTCCGAAAAATGGACAAAATTGAACCTTAGAGGGAGGAATTGGGGACATTTTCCTCCATATGTTTGTGGGCTTTATCTTTACAGTAGAGTACCCTAAGTAAAAAATTGTTCCCATTGTCCAAGAACAACGACAATGGCAACATGAGCATATTTGTGCCACTGTGAAAGCCTAGGTAAGCCCTTGCTGGGCAAAAATGCACCAACGTATAGCGAGCTCTCAGCTCGCCGTTTTTATACGGCAGAAAGGTAGCTCGTATTTATTAGGACACTTAAAATACGTCTAACTTCCTTGCTTTATGTCAAAAACAGGCTTCAGAAGATGTTGTTTCGTTCACAGCGAGCATTCGCAAAATCCCACTCTGACAGAGACATTGCTGATAACCTCCGTGATCAAAATGGCGTCGTCACGTGACCTCAAGGGTAGCAACGGGAGGATTCCTCGTGGCAACTGACCATCGTGTCAGTTTCGTAACATATAACCACGCGATCAAATACTACTGCAGCTTTATTTCTTCGGCTTCGTTTGACCCTATTAGTTCTACATTGCTGCGGCAAGTAAAGAGTAGTAAACGAATTCTGCGAATTCACCAGTGTTATTTATTGTTAACCGGAAACCAGCTGTCTGCCATTTTGAGATAACATCTACTGAGATAACATCTATTGAGAAGGGTAGACAATGTGGTATATCCAATGCGGAAACTCATTTATAGCTAACCCCAGGGCGTGGTTTGCGCACTAAGACCGCAATGCATTTTTTGTCAGATTTCCAACATGGCGGAAAGATTGTTGTGATGGGAGCGGTTTTTTGCGGCAGATCTGTTCATCGTTTTCCCGACTTTCGCTCACCTTTTCTATGCCAAAATGTTATGTTTAGAAAGTTTGAGAGTAGCCAAGCCAGATTTTGGTATTGAAGTTCGTACATTTAGAGCTTGTCAAGGTAACTTATGGCATTTCTCGAACAAGGTAAAATTCTCTTATTTTTTTCTTTGTGTAGTAAGTCGAAACTTTTGGTCGCTCACGGCTTTCAGATATTGGTGCTTGGCCTAAAAGTACAATAAATCAAAAGCTTAGATGTTTTCCTACACGGCGAACATAATGCACCAACAGATTTTTGCCGTTTCCACTGAACGAAAATTTCCTTTTTTACTGTTTACCGGCTGTGCTAGCTATTGAGGTCACACATGTCAGATTGAGCACTTAACACATTTCACATTTTTCAACTTTCTTTGAAAATTTTATTTCTTGCTCACGAGAGATAAGATTCCGCGTTCTTCTAGAACTAGGTAAACCCGATTTAAGACAATACGTTCCCGTAAGTTATCAATTGAACGTCAAAACTGGTTCAGTTTTACCGCATCGAAGGTGTAATTTGTTTGTACTGCAGTACTGATTTTGATATCACAGTAAGCGGTAGTTCTTTAAGTACCCTATGGCCTTCCAAATAATTTCCTTGCCTTTTTAATCCGTTTATTTGACTGTAGTGACGAGATATAAGGAACTGCTATTTTTGGTCTGTAAATTACTTAGGACCAGTTCTACCCCAGTGGAAGCTCACGAGGCAATAATGGTTTTCTGCCGTGTTGTCAAGTTTGGTTGTTTTATACCATTTCCATGATTGTACACCGTAAGTCATATTGAAATCTTTTATTCTAAAGCTGTATCTGTAGGCACACAGCTAGCTTATCATATATAATTTTTTGGAAGGATTGGGATGTTGGTGCAAAACTTCAATGAAGTTCAAATGAGTTTTATTCATTATGTGCAAGTGTTTTTGTAGAAGTATTTTTTTAGTCTGCCCAGCATTGGTGGTTGCTCCTGGCTACTGGCCATTGATGTCAAATTGTAAGTGAAGATGCATTAGGAAATGATGCAATGTCTGTTTACATCTTTTATTTATATACTTATTCAATAATGTCAAAGAACTGTTGTTGCTTTATGTCAAACTATGTCACTACTGCATTATCTAGACAGTTCATCTTTAAAACTCTTCATATCCTGGCTGATCAAGCTTCTGTGGGTAAGAGTAAATTCTTTGGCTGACGATATTCTCCCAACACACCTTGGCATGTTGCTTTCAATTTGATTATAACCAGTTCTGCTATCAGCAAGGTAGCAATAATGAAGAGCAGTTAACTAACATGGTCTGTGTATATGTTGTAGGTCGAAATGAAATTCAGGTAAAAATGATTTTAAACACGAAGAAGCACTATAATTATTATTATCAACGCATTAGTTTTCAGTGAACTTTTTTATTGCTCTTCAGTCTGGAGCAATACTTCACAATCTAACATTGCCAAACTCCAAGCTGTTCAGAATTTTGCCAGTAGAATCGTTAGTGGGTCAAAGAAATACGATCATGTGACTCCCATTCTCAGACAACTCAACTGGCTCCCCGTGAAACAACATATGTATTATCGCGATTCAATCATGGCATTTAAATGCATGAGTGGCCTTGCTCCGGGGTATCTATCTGATCAGTTTATTAAGCGTTCATCAATATCAACATGCAAAACTAGAAACTCACAGCTGTTAAATATTCCGTTATTTAAAACCACAACTGGCCAAAGAACTTTTTACTATTGTATGGTATCTCTCTGGAATGCTAATAAATAAAACATATGTATGTATGTATAAAGAAGTCTTCCCTGGGAAGACCAAGCCTCATTTGTCATCCACTGTTGACATGCACTGGTCAAATTCAAAATGGCGGGCGATTTGAATACAGGAAATGTAAGCTGTGAGTGAATTAAAGTGTCTTTGCTGTCTCTACTTGTCTCTATTTCAAGGAATCATGTTTACAAGAGGATTATAAACTGATATTGTCCCACTGTTCGCAATGTCTATGAGAATAATTGTTCTACAGTTGGACCCGGCTAATTCGAACTCGGTACCGAATTCACCGTTATTTCGAACTCAAAACCATTTTCCTTGGATCTGCTCTTCGTTATTTGCTATCGGCTATTTCAAACTCCCACTATTTCGAACAATTTTTCGTTTCCGTTGCGAGTTCGAAATAGCGGGGTTCAACTGTATTTGTAATGTCAAGTCCGATCCCAGTGGGTATTGTAGAATACCGTCAGAGCGTGAAGCGAGCATTTTTTGGGTGAATTCAAAATTAGGAGGAGGAGCTTATGCCCTTTTATAGCGCGCCTTCGTGGTTAACCTAGTTTGATTCTCAATTTCCTTTGTCTTCTAACCCTAATTATTCATGATCCATGAATACTTAGGGCTAAGAGACAAAGGAATTTAATTTCAACCTGAATTTCATTTTGACTTACAACATATACATCACAGCAACACATTTGCTCTCATAAATAAGAGTGGGAATCAGTGAGGACTTTTCATGGTAGTTGATAAATCAAGCTGTTTTTGTAAATTATAAACAAAACTATACTCACTAGAGTCTGGGAGAAATGTGGCTGACATAGCAAGGCAAATAAATGTCAGTTTTAGCATCCATTAGACATTTGAAATTATTTGACAAACAGTCTGCACTTGGCTAAATTGGCCCACAACACTGGAGAATAACCACTTGACACAATGCTAGTCTGTCACAGGTTACTCACCAACATTTTATTAAGGTCCCCAAACAGTTCCCTGGTGGGGGGGCGGGGGGGGGGGGAGAGGGTAGGGGACTCCAATATAAAAAGGATGGGGGTGCTCATTGTGCCTTTTAGGGGTTAAAAAAGCGGTTTTGGCACTTCTTTAGGTGTTCGGTGTCAAATGGTCCACAGCAGGAGCTTCTACAGTACCTTTTAGAGTATTGAACCAACAAAAAAATGACAGGAGATAATGTTTTAGAATTGGTACCTCTTAGGCGAAAACAATTTCAAGCCACACCCACAAAGCAGGATCTTGGTACCTCTTAGGGGTTCTTTTCAAAATTTTCAACGAGCGTTCTTTTTAGGTGGGATTCCCTCCCGCTGGGACAGTTCACTTATACAACTGGGTGGAGAGATGAATTGAGAGAGTATAGTGCCTTCTAAATAACACGCACTCAACCATAAAGTTCTTTTACAAAGAGAAGTCAAGGATGCCAACTGAACAGGATACCAAAATGTTTTATTTTCTCGGTCACTGCAAGGGGTGTGGTCAATATCATGAAAGCCGGACACAATCATTGGCTTGAATCAAACCAGCAAAAAATTTTATCTATAGTTTCCCCAAAGCTGTATGAATCAAACCTCAAGAATAACAGACTAACTTTGAAGAGCATAATAATTTTGGATTCAACGTAATAATAACTGCCATTAACCATTCATCGTTTCAAACAGCATCTTTGAACATTTGACCTATTGTGATTCTCGATGGTGTGATTCCAGCTTACCTGCAAGTGCAAGTCCGTGTCGATCCTTTGAGACATCAAAACACAGTTTTCTACTCCAAACACTAATTTATGTGGAAAATGTTAATTTTATGAGGCCAAAAACATGTTGAAAGTAGGATTTCCATCGAAAGACTGAAAAAGAAGCGATACTTTGATTGCTGGCCTAATAGAGGTAGCCGGTTAATAGGTGCATGGCCGCGTAATAGGGGTTTGACTATTTTTGTTTAATTTTTATATTTTTCAGACACGACCAAATCAGAGTTGTTGTTATAGTTTTATCGTGTATGAGCAAATGCTTAACCTTACCTTTACCTATTGGGAGCATTATTATGATACCTTTACACTGTAAGTATTATTTCAAGTCTCGTGGTTCACTTAAGAATACCCTGCGAGCAGAGGTCCCTTCGATCTAACTAGAAAAGTCGGGAAGGGACCTCTGTTCGCAGGGAACTTAAGGCGATTTTTCGTAATATTTGTGAAAAGGCCTGGCCTGCAGGCAGACGTTCAGCATTTCCTTTTAGAAAACACGCGCACTGATTGGTTTAAAATCGTGTTTCTATTTCACAATTAGATTAGGAGCTCGACATTTCTAGAGTGTTTCCGTCGAGGAACTACCGGCTGATAGTTGCCCCGCAGAAATTTGATGTTCTTTAAACAAATATTTGCTCCAGAAGCGAAGCTTCGAGGGCAAATATGCCAGTTTTAAGAACATCAAATTTCCAAGGGGCAACTATCAGACTGATAGTTGCCCCGCAGAAATTTGATGTTCTTTAAACAAATATTTGCTCCAGAAGCGAAGCTTCGAGGGCAAATATGCCAGTTTTAAGAACATCAAATTTCCAAGGGGCAACTATCAGACTGATAGTTCCGAGACATAAACACTCTATTGTCTTTATTGTTCATCACTAAATTTTCTTCCGTACGCGAGTTCAAAAATTGTATTGAATTATTTTTAACTTTTTTAGATGAAAGCTGTGAAAAACCGAATGTAAAATTCGAAAAAAAAACAAACAAACAAACAAGCAAAAACCCTCCTAATACAATACACGGACGAGTACTATCCATTCGGGTATTTTCCTCGGACGGGCACTATGGACTGATAGTGTCTCCCCGCGGATAAACACTATCGCGTCACGTGATCAGTTTAAACTAATAAGAATCCGAGAAAATTTAGTGGTGAACTATAACGCTTGATAGTTGACGAGGGTGCAACTCGAGCCAACTATCACGCATAGAAATCGAGAGCGAATAAACAACGTTCTGCTCAGTGGATTAGTCAATTTAACGACTTCAATTAGAGCACTACGGTTCACGAAAGTCCATTGATAGTAAAAATATAAATGTAAATATAAACATAAAATAATGAAAGAAAAAAACGAAACAAGAAGAATAAACAGGAAACAACTACTCACTTGGTAAAACCACGCTCTACTGATGTGGATTTCTCTTGATATTCACGACTGTTCTTTCACTATTACGTATCATATTATTACATGTGATATTACCCCCTAGAGCTGAGGAAAAAACACCTTAACTTAAGAAACATGACTTCTGTGAATTCGGAATTACACCTGCTCAGATGACTCATGCCATGTTTTTCTATTGTACTGAATTATTACGGTCTGTTGTAAACTCCCCGTGAATTCATTTTTGTGCATTACAAATAGTGTTGTGGACGGTAGAACATGATGTGATGAAATTTGTTTGCAAGGACGCTTTGTTTCTTGAGAGCATCCACGTTGTAGGACAATTTGAACCAATAAACGAAAAAGCATTGGGATTGGCGGAGTTTTCAAGTTATTGTCTGCACGCCACTTAATGTCGCCAAATAAGTTTCAATCAATCAAAAAACAATCCATACTTTGTTACAGTATCTAGTCTTCTAGCCAGCCACCAGGCCTACTGATCAGGCCTACTCATATGCTTGACCTGAGTTTAAGAGAAGAGCTACGATTATCATCAAGACAGTCAGATGAGTAGCCGAAGGCTGAGGCTTGTAACCCCTACCGAGACCTCGATTATTCTGAATATCACAAAAACCGAATGTAATAATTGTTTTATTACACATTCAACGAAAAAAAACATGACTTGATTACCCGTGACCTTGAGTGTCCTTGACAGGATTATTTTACAATCTGCAGCTAGATGACGTCACAGGCGGTGATTTCGAAAATTCACGGTACGCTTTCGGCCAATCAGAAAAGAGATATTGTGTTCACTGTACAATAAATATGATCATTGTATGAACTGATGGTCAATAGCCAGTTATCAAATGCCATTTGTTATAGCAACACCACATTCACACATTTTTTTCACATCTAAACTGGCAACCTCGTTCCCAAGGGTCTTTTCCCTGGGAACGAGGTTGCTAAACTGGAAAACGCAAGAGAATTTATACCTAAAAAACTAAGAAGAGGTATTGGCATTTTATGTAAGTTAAGTGGGTATGGTACCCTAAAATATGGCGATGTTCATGAAAAATTCAATTTCTTGGAAATACAAGACCCTTGAGGACTTGTCAAAAACATTTTGAAACGATCTTGCCGAATTTCCTACCAGATTAGTGTGAAATTTAAGGAAAGTACACAGTGGTATAAGTTTTTTCACGTAGCAACGGCCATAGCAACGACTGTTTACTGTAAGAACGTGACCAAAAATATAGATTATTTTTAACTTATATGAACGAAACTATTTAGAAAAAACTTTTAAGACATGCACAACTCAATTGGTATAATTATTTGTGAAAAGCTTTGCCTCAAATTGCCATCACAAGCTCATTCATTTCCCTTATGCAAAGGAATATTTCCCACAACTGCGGTAACTTTTTACAAAATAGAACAACCATTGCACCCCCTCCCCCGAGATCCAATCTGCACCCCCTTCCTCGCTATTTGTGGCTCGTTAAATGCTTAATACCCCGTTTAAGAAACTTAAAGTGCATTTTTCTCAAAAGTTTACTTTTGTACCGACTGACTTCGCGCCAACATTTCTACTTTGGAAGGTTTTTAAGTAGAATTCCCGAAACTTGGGCTGATCAAAGACCAATAGTGTCGTGATGTCATAAACCAAAAAATCGTAACATTTTAAGATCTGTCACGTGACATGAGATGATTTGTCCACTGGGTGTGGTAAAACATAAGGTTATTTCTAAATAAAGCTGTAAAAAGCACTGAAAATAAGAGTTAACTGTCAAAACTTAGGTTCATTGCACAGAACAAAACTGAAACTTACATGATATGCTTATTTGACAGTCAATTCTTGTTTTGTAAAAGAGCAGGAAGTGTTGGCGTCAATACTATAAAACACTACTTCAAAAGGCTGTGGCTGGCTTCCATAGCAACCATTTTGAGTAAAACTCTAGAAATTTAATTTCTCTTCTTGAGTGCAATAGCACACAATTGATCTTTCTCCACCATATTTAAACAAACGTTTTGGTCCATTTGAGGGTACCATACCACCTTAAGGCATTTTGCTGTACTATGCTTAATGCACCCTTCAAGTTTGACGCATGGCATTGTTATTTCGAGCAACACTGATATGAATCAACTCTTTGACCAGTATTCATACCCGGGGGAACTCCCGTATAAAAAGGACGGGGATGCTCGTCGGAAATTTTGAAAAAATCCCTAAGCGATACCAAGATTCTGCTTTGTGGACGTGGCTTGAAGTTTTTTTGTTTCTTTTTTCAGCCCTGAGAGGTACCAATTCTGAAACAAAACATTATCTCCTGTCATTTTTTTTTCGGCTTAATACCCTAAAAGGAACCGTAAAAGCTCCCGCTGTGGACCTCTTGTGGCTGAACACCCCAAAAGGTACGACAAGAACCCATCCTTTTTATAAGGGGATCCCAACCCCCCCCCCCCCCCGAGCTCCCACTAATCCACCGCTATCCTAATTCAACATGCAGATGAAAAGGATAACACAGTTTGCTTTGTCAAGGCCTATCCGCTTGTATTGTTTGGTTCTTTTTTCTTTTTTCTTTTTCTTTTCATTTGCACGTCAAAATAGTGTTTTGTGCTGGCCGGGATGGTCACCATTTTTCGTCTTATTTGTTATGTTTATTCAATTTTCAGATTTTTTGGCTCTTCTGAAAGAATAATGAAAGCTTGTTTTAAAAACCACGCCCGTATGGCGCATCCAAGCCAGACACATGTTGTTTATTTTTGTGTGTTTTTTTTTAAAATTATTTTTGTCAAACTGAGTATATGCAAACACATTAACCTTTGTGCCATACTGAGGACGGAGACCACTAATGTTATGATTATTTGGTTGGATATGAATTAACAATTTGCCAAAGGCAACGTCGTTGTATCTCTTGCGTGTCGCACTGCTATTACTGAATTGATTATCTGGTTGGAGCACACGCTCCTGTTTAAAATTTGGAGATAACAGACACTTCTAAAATTTTCAGTTTTTATTCTCGCTGTGCTGAACAAGCACAATTTCCGATCAGAGAGAATTTCCATGCAGCTTTATCTTGGGATGTGAAATGTCCAACTTATATACAAGGGGTAATACCATTTAATAGAAGTCTGCCGTTCCCAGCTAGTAGTGAATAGCGCTTGTTTGGGCCGTAACCAATCAGCGTGCAGGGATCATACCACGTGACCAAGTTTTTCCCATACATTCTCTTAAAATTGTAAAATCCAAGATGGCGACCAGGTGTGTAAAAAATGGCGTCCATGCCCAAATAAGGGCAACATGCCCAAATAAGGAGAACATGAGATCGAGGTTGTCACGTGCATGAAATCGAGGTTCGTATGGGAATAAAAGGGTTTGCGTGAGTGTGGAATGAGTATTGTTGTTTTGATATCGGCGACAAGAAGATGTCTTCAGAGGAGAGCAAGACGAAGGCGGATGAGGTTCCTGAGGAGGAGTTAATAGATGACATGACGAGAGAAGAATTTGCGGCGAAAGTGATGGATGCCGTTCATGAGGGTATTCTTGGAAAGATAATGAAAAACGCCGTTTCTCACGCCATGGATGTCGTTCTGAGGAAGGAAATTGTGAAGCTGGCGGATGAGGTGCTGAGTTTCAGAAAAATGCTGGCTGAGAAGATGCATGCAGACCAGTCCATCTCGTTTAAAGACCCCGTGTGTTTGGAGAAGTTGCCGAATGGATTTGAGGACGGATGGAATGAGTGGAAGAGCAGTTGGGCTAACAGAGAAGAGTTGGCGTACCGAGCATTTATCAAACAAATTGTAAAATCACCACCACCACCACCAGAATCAGAGGAGTGAAAAAACATTTTTATTCATGCCTGTAACACTAATAAAGATCGTTTAACGAGAGAATGTACATGGTTTGTTGCGTGATTTTTTGCATCGTCTTGAGTGCTTGCACGTCATTGGTTCCCAGGTGCACGAGGGATAGCATCATGGTCTGCGGGGTGAGAAATTCTCCGTGAAAGCCTGAGGAGGATTCGAACACGCGTCCGAAGGGCCAGACTTTGGAGAGGTCTCTTCGCATGTACCAGGGGTAGGGAAAGTGTTGGGTGAGGAAAAGGAGCATGACATCTTCATCGGGGTGGGGTTCGTCCAAACAGATTTTACAGGCCAGGGGTCTCTATAGGGAAAAAAGAAAAAAGAATTTTTTAATGCCCCGACCAGGAATCGAACCTGGGTCTTTGAGGCCACAACTCAACGTCTTGACCATTAGACCATCGAAGCGCTTACCTCTTTAGGACTTGGTTTTGGGGTTGTCATCGGGAGGTAGTCCGAAATTCACCGCTTTACAATGAGGGCAGAGTCTTTCGGAGGGTTTCAACCACCAGGTGTGGAGGGCTTTGCAGGTTCCGTGAAAGAATTGGTCGCAACAGGGTGTCAGGAAGTAGTCTCTGATACTGTGATTGGAGGTGTATCCTTCCTTGCACCATATACATTGGGGGTTAGGAAATCGAGACATGGAGTCTTAAAATAGAGCAAAAAACAATTTTTTATTGGACGCACTACTTAAATTGACAGTGTGGGACGTGTGCACGGTCCTATTGACCGGCGCCCTCTTTTTCTTCTTCGGGATAACAATCAATGAATGATTTCACGTGATTGACACGTGACAGGGCCTGGTTGTAACCGTTTCCCAGGAAGACGGGTTCGTAACATTCGGTTTCCATGTTGAGGTACATGCCGTAGATGGCCCCGCAACAGGTGGCGTAGACGCACCCTAGTCCCCATTCTTTTCTGAGTGGTCCCGAGATTGCGCGTACGAATTGGGTGTGGGTTCCATTTCTGCTTAATTCTAGGATGGGTTGGCGGCAGCAGGGTCTCAGCTGTTTGCACACGTGGCAATGGAGGGGTTGTTCCATGTCTAGAATTGAAGCAGTTGATGGTAATTGTCGCGTACAAAGTCTACGTGGACGACTAAATCATTGATCTCGTCCTCGTCGAGGGTCCCTAGCCTCTCCTCCAGGAATAAAAGATCTAGTTCGTCTAGGGCCACCCGGATAAAATCTAAAAGTTGTTCTAAGTCTATGTATAAGGGTGTCTCTTCATCTTCGTCCTTCATCCACTCTCTCACCCGCTTTTCCCTGGTGGTCAACTCTATGTTACACTGCTCTAATAGTTCCATACTCACTCACTCGGTACTTCGAGAAGCCACAGCAAGGAGAGTATCCACAGTCTTCTGTAGTGGGCGCTCATACAAGTTGAAAAAAACTCAGAGTGAAAAGTGAACGGTCCGACTCGATTTTTTATACACACGGTATAATGGTGTCCAGTCTCCTACCGTGAGTGGGTGTGGTAGGGGATACCCCTATCCCCTGGGTCTAGGTAACACGTGACTTGGTCTTGCTCTGTGATTGGCTGGACGGATCTTCATAAAGCGAATCCGCGTCGCCCCCGATCTTCACTCTGAGTTTTGAACTTGTATTGAGCGCAGCCATGGCCTTGAGGGAGATTGGTTTACAAAACCATGTACCGAGAAAGCCCGAGGTGACGTATGAGGAAGCCATTGACCAAATGGAGGCACCCTGGACCCGATTCTATGAGGATATGAATTTTCCCATCCGGGATTTGTTGTCGGGCCGACGCTGGTTGATACAGCTTAAAGACTCTAGTCAGCTGGAAGTGATGTTACATCAGACCCTGTTCTTCATGGACGAGCATAGAGAGAACTGGACCCGAAGTCAGAGCAGGTACCGTAGAATCGAGAAGTGTTTCGGGAGAACTTTGTTCAACTCGATCCTGACCATTAGAAGGAACCTTGTATGGGACGTGAAGGTGAAGCCGCCCGTGGACCGGATCACGTATCACAGACTTGTGTTGTGCTACGGTTTCGAACCGTTTCAGTCCACGTGGACTAAGAGACAAAAGAAGACAGCGAGACGCTATGTCCTCACAATTGACTTTTATTACAGTACTTTTAACCAATGTACTCAAGTAACGATGCGATCGATGATCGACGCGAACGATAGATTACCCAACGTGTAAATAGTGTGAAAAATAAAAATCGGAGTGTGTTTTTACAAAAAAACTGTGTCTTTTTTATTAGTTTGGGTCCTGTCCATTGATCAGTATAGCTTCGGCGACTCCTCGCGGGTATTCGTCGATCCATTGGAAGAACTTGCAGGTACGCTTGGGACACTTGAGATAGAGTCTGTCTGGATTGGACTGAGAGTGGGAGGTGGTTAAGACCAGGGATTTGCTGCATAGACATCGGAAACGAGCCGGGTCGATGTTCCTGTAGCAGGGGTGGGTCTGTTCTTCGACGCGTCTCAGGTAGGTGCCCACCTCTTTGACGCCACAGGTCACATAACACTTGGTGTAGAATCTGGAAGAGGGGCATCGGTAATACTCCCAGGTACGACCGTCTGGGGTTCGCACGCTTCCATATTCCATGGGTACCATGCAACGTGGGCAAGTGGGATCTTGTGGTTTCAGTTGGTTCAGGAACTGATCGGGGTCGAATTCCTCCAACACTTGGACTTCGGTGGATTCTCCTCGGTCGTCCACTTCAGGTGGTAATTCTACGAGGTTGTCTTTCTTGAATCTGTCGAGTCCCATGGCTTCCAGGACTTGCATGGTTCGAGGCGGTGAGTCTCTTATCACGGTCATGCATCCGCCTTGAATGGCAGGTAGCTTTGAGTCTGTGAAGATAGAGAACGAGTTAGTATCCCAACAAGGTGTTTTCTCGTCGCATGGTTTCTAGGATGTGGGTGGTTTTTCGCACGTTTTTGGGGGTCAGTCTTTGCCTTCGCTTGTAATGGTTACTTTTCATTCGGCTTTTGACTTCTTGCCGTTGGATCGAAAAGGCGCTCCACGGTTGCGAGAAGCCTTTGAGAGGGACGGTGGTCCAACTGACCGAGTCCGGGGTGATCTCTTTGAAGAGGACGCGTTCGTTGAAACGGAGTCTGGTACGAGGTTTTTTGAATAACCATCTGTCTAAAGTGGATTGTAGTTGTTTACCTCCTACTTCTCCTTCCACTCTCTGGGGCAAGAGCAGTTTCAGTTTCTTACGCGCCTCCTTCTTTTTGGACGATTTTTTCTTTTTCCTGACGGGTTCGACGTGTGAATCCATGACGCCTGATGAGAAAAAGTGACTCGTGATGGAATGCGTGGTTCGACTTTATGGACGTTTTTGCTGACCAATCGGTGCCGTGTGGTGTGATGGGATCATGTGACGGTCTTCGTTGCGATTGGTGGGATCTGAAAAGGAGCACGTGATCCGGGAAAGTACGGAGTGAAAAGTGGATCCACGGCGCGGGTATAAAAGGAGCCCGTTGGACGCAGCGAATCATTCTCGACTTGCTCTTGACGCGGTGATGACCTGTAGGATTTTGGATGAGAGAGCTGTGAAAGAGATCCTTGAAGATCTGAGACAGCAGTTGAATCGAGCTTCTGACGTTTTGGATACAATCGAAAAAGAAGGCGAAAGACCGTTACATGGGAAGATAATTGACTTGGAGTTACGTCTTGTCTCCCCTTTGTACTATAGGCTCCAGAGGCACTTGATTGACTGGTGCGACCGTAGTTGCTATCCTCATTTGTCGGGCTTGGAGATTACGAAGCGAGCGGATCGAGAAGGAAAGAAGTTTAACGAGTTTGTCTGAGGGTTAGGGTTTCAAGATGACTTACTATAGCAACTCGAACCAGATTCGGGACCTCGTGGAGCAGATCGTGGATCAGAAGGTACACACTTTAAGAGATCTCGATGCCATTCCGGATGCCAGAGTGGACCTGTACATTTTTGACAATCTCTTTGAACCGTTAGGTCAAATACCCGATAGTCTGTGGTCTTTTGATCTCATGATGAGACGTCGTCCTGACTGGGGTGGTACGATTTTGGAGATGATGAAGAAGAACGAACATGTGTTTTTGTTCTGTGGTGAGTGGTGTCGCGTGATGTACAGAAGTGGTAGCGGTCAATTCAAATTCGTTCATTGTCGGGATCCCACCCTGGACACCGAGCGTGTCTGTTTGATCGCCACGGATAACCTCACGTACATGATGAGCGATGCCATCCGTGATCTGTTTGAACCCTTGCGGTTCGCTCGCGACCTGTCACGACGGGTGTTGGAGAACGACAAGAGTCCCAGGGTGGAGGAGATACTGAATTTCAACAGGTGCGCTCACAAGGAAACGTGTCTGAAGTTGGAAGAGTTGATCTACGATATCATGCGTCAGCGTGATCAGTGGAAGGATCGGTTTTTCTTCCGCGCCCTCGAAGCCGACGAGGATGACCTGTGTGGTGAGTGTAGAGAGAGTATGCGACAAGCATTCTATGCGAAGGGGAACGAGGAGGAAGCCCTGAAGTGGAGACCCGGTAAATGTGATTGGAGAAATTGTAAATATTATGCCATGGATACCTTTGAGGAGGACTGTGATAATGAGTATGGTCAAGAATGTAAGAACACGGAATATGTTCAGTACTTTTCAGATTCGGACTAAGTCTTTCTTGCCTTCTTTTTCGTTTTTAGCCAATCGGAGTCGATTTTTTCGTAAGAACCAATCAGGCACGACGTTTTTGTACATATAAGAAAGTGTGAATAAAAAATTGGGTTCAAATCATTATGTCTCATACCTTGAGTTGGTTGATCTCGAGAGTGTGTGCGACCATGGCCGATCGATGGAGTTGGACCACTTTGTGTTCCAAGTGCGATAGAGTCTACGAGCGATACGGAAAGAGTGAACCCATCCCGTGCGACTTCTGTGATTCGCCCTTGGAGGTGTTTGACTATACCGACGTCGAACCCAACGTGATGCGTTTTGTGGTTTATATCTTGTGGTTGAAACGACAACCCGATTCATTTAAGAAGTATCTGGAGGTACGTGAGCAGCGGTTCGAGTTGTGGAGACAGTGCATTTACAAACTTTATCGACTATGAAGAAGAAAGGTCAAAAGAAGAAGCAAAAGCCGCTTTTGACCGGGACGTTACTGGGACGGTATCGGGATCCTTCTAGACCCGGTAGTCTGGGCGGTCTGACGCGATTCGCCGGGGCCAATAAGATCTCGGTACGACGCGCTCGCGAGGTCCTGCAACGGGATTTGGGGTACACGTTGCACAAACCCAGACGTCGTCGGTTTCCTACGGTCCCGGTGGTGGTGTTCGGCATCGACGAGCACTGGACGGCCGACCTGATCGAGGTGATCAATATTTCGAGGTACAATCGAGGGTATCGTTACCTCTTGACGGTGGTGGACGTGTTTTCCAAGCACGCCTGGGTCCAGCCCTTGAAGAGCAAGACGGGTAAAGCGGTGACGGAAGCCATGGCTAAGATCCTGAAAGGAGGTAGAAAACCCATCAATCTCCAGACGGACGACGGGAAGGAATTCTACAACAAGACGTTTCAGGATTTGATGAAGCAGAAAGGCATTCATCATTTTTCGACGCGCGGGGATACGAAATCCAGTGTGGTGGAACGGTTCAATCGGACCCTGAAAGAACGTATGTACCGATACTTCACCGTGAAGAATACGATGACGTATGTGCCCGTGTTACAAGATCTGGTCCGAGGGTACAATCGATCGTATCATCGCAGTATCAAGATGGCTCCCGATCAAGTGACTTTAGCTAATAGCGAGGACGTGTGGGAGACTCTTTACGGAAAAAAGAAAAAGGGAAAAAATCGAGACGACCTCCACTGAAAGTCGGGGATCGTGTGAGACTGAACAAGAAGTTCCGTCAGTTCAAGAAAGGGTATTTACCCGGATGGACCGAAGAGGTGTTCGTGATACGTAGGGTGCGTCCTGGGAAGGTCACCACGTACAAGGTGGAAGAATGGGACGGCACGGTGGTCGAGGGTACGTTTTACGCGCAAGATTTGCAAAAGGTGAACGTGAAGGATGACGATCTGTTCCGCATCGACAAGATCGTCAAACGAAAAGGGGATAAAGTCTTGGTGCGATGGAAAGGTTGGCCAGTCAAGTACGACAGTTGGGTGGATAAAAAAGGCTTGTACGTGACCCAAAAGCCCAAGACGAAAAAATGAAGGACTTTTACGTGCAGTTGTTGAGCAATGCCAGCACGAACGAGTTCACGGACAACAAGGCCAACAGTTTCAAGAATCGTCTGCCGTATCCGCTCCTGTTTGAATCCGACAAGGAATGGAAAGTGGGCTTGGCGAGCGTGTCTTACCCGATTCCTCCGTCACGACCGCATCAAGTACCCGTCCCTCAAGCGCACGACTTTGACGACGGCGATTATTTGTTCGGTTTGGATTGGACTATTGAAACGTTCAGGTTGCAAGACGATGGTTTTACGTGGAGTCCATCTCGTTACCCCGTGACATTTTACGTCAGCGGGAAGGAACTGAACCGTGACCGACACAAGGTGACGAGTGGTAAATCTCTCATGCAATACCTCATCAATCGTTTTCACGAACGCCTGTATCATTACATGGATCGCGCCAACGAAAGTCTACGAGCGCCGGACGGGAAAAAAAAAATACCCCGTGTTCCGATGGGAGGGGAACGATTTGATTATCGACAACACCGACACGTTCCTCGCCGAGTCCGGAGACAGAAAACGTCCCAGAGTGTATTTTGGTACTAAACTGGTCAAGAAGTTGAGTTTGATTCGCGAGGAATCGTATTACTCCGTTCACTTGGACGTGAACATGCTCAAGATCTTTCCCAACGACAAAGTCCCGTCTGATTTCAAGAAAGACTGGACCGACCATGACAGCAATCGTCTCGCGAATTTTGGAATTTGGACAGTCACGGGACGTTACAGCTCAGTCCCTATTGCAACTGGCGCTTCAGTTACCTGGACGAGGAATACGCCAAGACCTACGATCGCGGAGTCGTCGTTCATCCGGACCTGCCTCCGCCTCGCAGTCCCATGTACCTGTATTCGAATGTGGGTCGTAGTACCATCACGGGGAATCGCGTGACGGATCTCTTGAGAGAAGTCCCCCACGACCCGACCAAGACGACGTACGAGCCGAATCAGATTCAATATAAACCCGTGCGCAGCAACGTTTTGGATATAGTGGAGGTGCAATTGGCCGAGAACGACGGAAGGCTAGTGGACTTTACATCGGGCGTGACGTCGGTGACACTACACTTTAAGTATGAATGAGTCTGTCGACGACTTTTACGTGCAACTGATGAGCAATGCCAGTACGAGCGAGTTCCCAGACAACAAGGCCCACAGTTTCAAGAACCGTCTGCCGAACCCGTTGCAGTTGAGAGAGTCGGGATGGAAAGTGGGTATCAGCGACCTCTCGTTTCCGTCCGCGAAGCGTAAGATGGGTTTGAAAGATTCTCTTCTGTTTGAAATCTGGTGGATCGATATGGTGGACGCGGATCGAAACATATACACGCGGGTCTCTTCGGTGACGAGAGAGGGCGATTTGGAATTCACGCCGAGGACCGGTACCGAGTTACTGAACGCGATACGAGATCGATACCTGCATAGGTTGAACTCTCGAACGGATGCCGACGTGACCATGTACAAGAAAAAGAGCAAACCCGACGATCCCACCGAATTGCTGTACACGGTCATACCTAGGGCCGAGCATGGAGAATGCGTCCTCGACAACTCGAGAACGTGCCTCAGTCTCCTAATCCACGGTAAACGCGTCTTCCCCCAAATGTCCATCGGCATCGAATTGGCCAAGAAGATGAAATGGGTCAAGATGGGAACGTTACAGAACGGACGACCGGGTTACGTCTTGGGACCCCATTTGAGGAAAGAATTTCCCAAGGAAGTCATACCCACGGCCACGGACTTGATCATAGGACAGAATGACGGGGACGAGACATTTTACAAGATCGACCCGGACACCTTACATTTGAGTTGTTTCATCAATTGGGTCTTCACGGACCTGGATCGCAGTTACGCGGAAGCGTTCGGTCACGAGCGTCGTTCCTTGTTCGTGTATTCGAATGTGGGACAGAGTATGGTGACGGGGAATCAAGTCACGGACATGTTGAAACAAGTGCGTTACGATCCGGACGTGGTCGACCTTCAACCGAGACACATCCTATATCTACCGGTGCGTACAGCCGTGTTGGACATTGTCGAGACTGAGGTGTGGGAGGAAGACGGACGACTGGTGGACTTTGCGTCGGGTGTGACCACGATCACGTTGCATTTCAAAAAAGGATGAGTGATTTTTACATCACTTTACCCAGTCACAGCAGTAAGAACGAGTTTCCCGAGAACAAGGCCAACAGTTTCAAGATCAGGTTACCCAATCCCATACGCCTGGAGGGACATGGATGGAAAGTGGGGTTGTTTAGCATCGCCATGCCAGATGCGCACGTGACGCTGCCTTCCTTCACCGATGCTGTGGGTAAAGTCACCTTGGCCTATACCGCCTGGAGACGCATTGAACCTGAAACATCCAATGGGTATACGTTTGGAGAAGCCTTCTTCGACACCGAAAATGTCAAAGATGTGTTCAGCAACGTGAACGGTGTTGAATTCATGAAATCCATTATCAGCTACTTCGAAAGGCAACGCATCTTCAGTCATTCGGGACCGAGAGTGAACTCAAAATACGCCACGAATGATGGGAGAAGAACCTACGTCGCGTTCAAGTGGGAAGGCGAAGACCTGGTCACGGATAACAAAAACGTCTACCGTCCCAGAAGGGAACCACCTGAATTACAATTTGACGTCGATCTGGCTTTGAAAATGGGATGGTTGCTGAGGAAGGGAAATAGTTACGTGCTGGGTCCAAACTTGCAAATCGAATTTTTCGATGATGTCATTCCAGACATTCGAACCAGAGGAGACATACAGGATTCGAGTGGAAATCGTCTTTTTTTCCATGTCGTGAAAAACCCCATCAAAAATACTGAATTCTTGGAACTCAGCGTCTTTTGCAATTGGCGTTTTCTGAACCTGAACAGAGCGTTTGAGAGTGTGATCGGAAGCAGTTCGCGTTCCTTGCTCGTGTACTCCAACGTGGGAGGTGGAAGTGTGGTGGGAAATCAAGTCACGGATTTACTGAGAGAGGTCAACTTGATTCGAAGAGGCCACGGTGTTCAGTACTTCGAACCCGCTCACATTCAATATATTCCCGTGCGCAAAGAGGTGCTGGACATTATGGAAGTGCAAGTGGCCGAGGCAACTGGAGAACTGACGAACTTCGGAGCCGGCAATACGATCGCGACGTTACACTTTAAGAAATCATGATCGGTGGAACTTTGATACGGTTTCATCCCGACGGATACCAATCGGGGTCTGGCATATTCGGCCAGGTTTGGAAAGGCATCAAGAAACGAGGTCCCGGCATTCTCAAGGACGTTCTGAAGGAGACGGCCATCGAGGGTCTGAAAGGTTTAAAATCGGGTGGCACGGGAGGAAAGCCCAATTGGAAAGGTGCACTCGCCGGGTTAAAGCGGGGAGCCATTCGCTCCGGGAAACGTAAAGCGACGGAAGAGTTCCAACGCTTTTTGGGTAGTAAAAGAAAAAGAAGAGACCTGTTTGGATCATGATTCCCATCTACTCGAGACGGGTGAGACGTCTCCCCGGAGGGATACGCACGTATAAAGGGGGTTCGCTCTTCCGGAGACGCTCAAAACTCCCAGACTACCGTTGGGTAAAGTCAGCACTGAGAAGCGTGCAACGACGGAAAAGACGACGTAGACGACGATGACGGACCTCGTGGCTCACGCTAGGTCGGCGGGGGTTCGTAACCCCCGCCTGGACATGTTCACCACTCCTCCCACGGATCTCAGCATGTCGTCGCGACGTGAGGTGAGAATCAATCCGTTCAATACGGGGATCAATCCAGTGACCTTCCAAATCGATCCTCAAGAAGACTTCATCGACATGAACGAGAGTTTCTTCGAAGTGGAGTTGGCCGTCAAGACAGCTGCCGGAGCTAATATAGCGCAAGCGACTACCGTCGGACTCGCCAACAATCTGGCCCACACCCTCTTCAAACAGATCAATGTGAGATTGAATGGGACTCTCATCAGCCCCCAGACCGATACTTACCACTACAAAGCCTACATCGAAGCGCTATTGAACCATGACCGAGACGACGGTGAATCGATCCTGACACCAGAGGGTTGGTACAATTGTCTCAGTGTACCCAGTCGCGGAGAAGGCGATGTGATGACGGTCAACAAGTTGGATACGACTCACGCCGATTATGATGCCTTACCCCAAGATCTCAAGAACATGGTTCAAAGTCGAATTCAGTTTTTTGGTGGAAAGAGAGTGACCTTGAGGTTCAAACCTTACCTGGAAGTGTTTTATCTCAGCAAGTTACTGGTACCCGGCGTACAGATACAGATTGACATGTACTTCAATGCCCCTGCTATGTGGACAGTCCAATGGGCCGGTGCCGATACTCTCAGACTGACTGAAGCCGACGTGAAAGTGAGATTGTTCCTGTCTCAAGTGAGAGTGACTCCCTCGGTGTACCGAGAACTCATGACCAGCATGAAAGGCGGAAGAGTGGCCACTTATCCCACGGTGAGAGGTGAAATTCGCACTTACTCGCATCCCAATGACAATCGTCATTTCGAGTGCAGCAATCCTTTCCACAGTAAGCTACCTAATCGGTTAGTGGTGGTGTTGATGAAACAAACAGCCTTCAATGGAACTGTGACGGTCAATCCGTTCAGTTTTGAACAATTCAATCTCGTTTCCATCAAACAACTGGTGAGAGGTGAAGAGTACCCCTACGAGACCTTGGAGCTCAAACACGACGATGACAGTAAAGATCTGAGAGGTTACCAAAGATTCCTCAAGGCCTCGGGAGTCTTGTGCAGAGGAAAAGGAAACATGGTCCGGAAAGAGGACTGGGGACACGACAAGAGATGCAACCTGTTTGTATTTGATAACACAGCCAATGGATGTTTGGACAGTCCAGTGTTGAACCCCAAGCAGGAAGGTGAACTGCGTCTGGTGATCGATTTTGGAGCCAATCCAGGCTCAAACCTGACCATCTTGTTGTACGGCGAATTCGAGAACATGCTGGAGATCAACGAGAACCGAGTCGTCCTCTACGACGTGTACCAATGAGAAGAAAGAAGAAAAAAATGGAGAAAGTAGCCTTGAATAATTTACAGTTGGATTATTTGGCACGGGCGAATCCGTCGCTCTGCTGTTTTTCACGGCACGGTCCCTTGCGATCGGCTTCCAAGGACAGTACCTCAAGAAGGACCGACCGCTTACATCGTGAACACGGACCCTCACGACAAACCGGGATTTCATTGGATCGCTTTGTGGGCCGACAAGAACAAGTGCGAGATCCTGGACAGTTACGGTCTACCGTTGGACACGTACGGAACCGCCGGACCGATCCAAGCCTGGTTGGACCGTCATTTCAAGTACCAGATTCACAACGGCAAGAGTCTACAGTCCCTGTTCAGTCAGAGTTGCGGTAGTTACGCCCTGATGTTCCTGATCGACCGAGCCGAAGGTCGTGACATGAACGAGTTCTTGAATCGTTTTAAGAAAAACGAGTTTGTGGAGAACGATCGTAAAGTAGGACAGATGTTAGAACGTTTGATCGTGGACGAGTTTGATTGGCGCAAGATTTGTAAAACCCCGTGTCACCAGGACACGTGCGGTTCCTCCAGAGGAGTGCGTCATTTGTTATAAAGTAAGCTGTTCGAATAAAAAGTGTTCATTTTTGAAAAAGAGGTTGTGTGGTAGTCGTGGCTCTTCAGTTTCAAGGACATAGACATTTGGACGACGTGATAGCCAGGTTGGAAAAACGCTACGGAAAAGCGGGTGGAAAAACGCCTCAACCCAGTGAGGCTCATTTCAAGAAAAACCAACCGCCAAAACGGCAACTCAATCTGAAAATACTTCAACCCGCCAGAAGACAAGTGTCTTTTCAACCGCCGTCTGTCCTCGACACCGGCGAATTACCAGCGACCGTGACCACGCGCAGGAAACGCAAGAGAGCCGCCCCTGCCATGCCGAAGCTTTCCGAGAAGGAAGATAGGAAAAGAAGAATGAAAAAGAGGCATTGGTACGAAGACAAGTTCGGAGACTTGAGAAAATTCGCCAAGAAAAAACCTCGAAAAAAGAGATCGGCGCCTGCCAAGAAAAAAGGACGTCCCAAGAGAGCCGCTGCCGAGAGGGCTATGGCCAAGATCAAGAGTCGGGCCAAGAAAAAACCCATCTGTTTCAATCGTAAGGTCACCCTATTGGGTCTATTGAAACGCATCCCAGCCGTCAAGACCCCATTGGCCAAGTTGTTCAGATAAAAACGGAGCGTCTCAAAACCCTGGACCATTTCAAGATTATGGAACGGCGCAAAGCGTTTCGATTTCACACTCCGTCGAGTTTGTTGATAGCGGGTCCGTCGGGGTGCGGCAAGACGGTGTTCACGACCAAACTGCTCTTGGAGAACGGCGACTTGTTCCAACAAACACCAAAGAGTATTCATTACTGCTACGGATCGTGGCAAGACGGTTTCCAAAAGCTCAAGAAGGGTGGGGTCAAGTTTTACGAAGGCATCCCCGACAGCGAACAGTTACCCCGATGGTTTCCTGGCGGGGGCGTGTTGGTCTTGGACGATCTGATGGACGAGGGTGGTAACGACAAGCGCGTGTTGGATCTCTTCACCAAACATTCGCATCATCGGAACATCACGGTGATTTACCTGTGTCAGGATCTATTCCCTAACGGAAAATTCGCCAAGACCATTTCCCGAAACGCGCATTACATCGCGGCCTTCAAGAACCCTCGGGATCAGTTGGGGATACGGAATTTACTTCTGCAATCGTTTCCCACGCAATGGCAGGAGGTGTTGGACACGTTTCGCAAGGTCACCGATCGACCTTACGGTTACATGCTATTGGATCTTCATCCGGCCAGTCAGGACGATCAACGCGTTCTCAGCCATGTGTTAAAAGACGAAGGATTCGTACGATGCCATCAGTTTGCGACACCGTCATGCTGAGGAGCGAAGTCGAGTGGTTTCCGCTATTCATTCACCTATGTAAAAACAGGCTCAAATACATCATGAATCCCCATGAGCTGGACTACGAACCGATGAGACAGGTCACGGAATGCGAGAGTTACCGTCAAGTACGGTCCATCCTAAACGCATATAACGGTGAGGGTTTCGATTATTTGGTTCATAAGCAACGAGAACTCGCCGAGAAGAAGATAGAAAGAGAGAGGGGAATGGATAAAAATGAGCTCTTATGGTAGTGATGATTTCAACCTCTCGGCTCTGGAGGATTACTCGCCTTGGAGTCCATTGGCTCGAACGAGTACACCCATTCCATCTGCAGCGGGTGTGGGTGCGAGTCTGAACACGCCTCCTTCACCGCTATCGTCACTGCCGACACCGCCCCTGCCCAATGTCTCGCCCGTCGGAGTAGGCACTCCTGGCGCGGGTGCGTCGCAGACCAACGTCACGGTGGGTGTCGGCAGTGCGGGATCCGTGTCGCGCTCCAACGTCACAGCGGGTGTCGGTGCACCCCGAATAACATACTCCACACCTTTGGCACACGCTGTTCGAGGAGGGAAACGACCGAGACGCGTCCCGCGTCAAAATACACCGACGTCCTCCAGTGATTCAGGCAGCCGCAGACGAAGTAGCGCCAGTGGTAGCGGTGGTGGAAGAGGCAGAGGCAGAGGCAGAGGCAGAGGCAGAGGCGGAGGCGGAGGCGGAGGTGGAGGCGGAAGTGGTGGTGACTCCACACCGCCTTCGTCGATTCGATCGGGTCGAGGAGGAAGAAGAAGAAGTCGAGGCGCCCGTGTTCTCGACCAAGCCCAGATGCAACAACAATTGGAAGAGATTTTGCGTCAACAACAACAAACGGCGGCGGGTCGACGAATCGCAGGCATCACGACCACGAATACGATCACGACTACCTATAAGAACGGACAACGTCCTACGGTGACTCGCAATTCGACCAGTGTACGAAACTGAGAACATCATGTTGAGAAGCGAAGTCGAGTGGTTCCCCTACTTCCTGCATCTATGTCGATGCTCCCGCTCTTACTGGGATGCGACCAGCATGGATCACGAAGACATGAAACGTATCGCGGACGAGTGCGATAGTTACAGACAAGTCCAGGACATCCTGAACCAATCCGTAGAAACCGCCTTCAAGGACGAGATCTGGGAATACAAGCAACAAGCTAAAAGGATCGAACGTCCCGACAGAAAGTCAGACTACGTTTGGCACTGGTTGGAAAAGAGTCATGAGTACTTCGGTCTGTTTATTGGATGAACCTTTTACCTCTGTGGTGGATTTGGACGTGTTGAGACGTTTGGATGGACTGTACGCTTTCTACCACAAGTATTGGTGGTGTCGAAGGCAGATGTTCGGTTACTACAAATTGTGCAACGCCATTCTCAACGGACTGGCCTTACTGGTCGCGGCAACGAGCATCGTCGTGGGATCCGTGTGGAAAGATGGGTACGTGGCGGTAGGATTGACGGCTTTCGCCGCCGCCCTGAAGGGATGGAACGATTTAAAGAAGTATTCGCTCAAGATGGACATGACCCAATTCGCTTACACGACGTACGAAAAGACATTGACTGAACTGAGGAACTACGCTCTGGGTGGTGTGGAGGAATTGGATGGGTTTTTGATCAAGATGCAAACGTTGGACGACGTAGTGACGGATTTCACACCTCCCACGTACGACCGATACCTTCGAGACTACGAAACACGATTCGTTCACGCGCCTCTATAAAAACGGACACGTGATCCATTCGTGAATCATTCAAGGTGGAAACCCGACATGGTGAGAAGGCGAAGGCGAAGGAGACGGATAGGGGGAACACGTAGAAGGAGGACACAAAGGGGAAAAGGGTTTTTTGGCAATTTGAAAAAAGCATGGAAGTTGTATTCAGATGTTCAAAGAAGAAGCAGAGCGGTGTAGAGAGACTCTATAAAAAGGACACGTGATCACCTGCCTACGTCATTCTAGTGGAAAAGTGCGTGCGTGTCAGAACACGTCATGGTGAGGAGAAGGCGAAGGAGACGGCGAGTGGGATTACGTCGAGTAGGAGTAGGAAGAAGGAGGGTCCAAAGGGGAAAGGGTCTTGGTAAAATTGTCAGCACCGTAGCCAAGACGGTGTTGGGCCTTCTCGAAGAGTTGTGAATAAAAGAGCGGGACGAACCAACCGGACGTTAGACGTGAACGATGAAGCGGTTGCGACGACAACGTCGTTTCTTGACGAGCGTCCTGAAAGAAGCCAATCGGAATAAACGTCAACGGATGTTGCAATACGCCGACAGAGATCAGATCAACGCCATCAGTGAGATGGTTCTCAATTTGCTGAAAAAGAGGATCCCCATCGACGCGACGACTTATGGGAAACTGAAAAGACATAAAAAGGTTCTGCGCGAAGTGGGTAGACGCAAAAACTCTCTCAAGCGTCGAAGAGAGCATCTCCTGAGTCAGAACGGAGCGGGGTTCTGGAGCGAATTACACGGTTGTTTCAAAGCATGTTGTGTACGGTGAAAGGACGCGGCGAAGACGGTTACCCGCTGGAGGGGATCGACGTCATACCCAATTTCCCGCCGAGAGAAGACGAGTCCAACAATACCATTCCTAAACTCGTGCAGTTGTTGCAAGACGCCAATCGTCGCGAAGCCCGATGGAAAGACTCGTACGAGTACTTGAACAAGAGGTACCACGACCTGTATCAAGAGTACATGGCTTTAAAGTTCGGTGACTTCTGCCAAACCTGTCAAACGAAACGAGATACCACACCGCCCGGTGGGTGCATCGAGTTGTGCAGGGAGTGCGGTAAAGGCAAGCGAACCGTTCAAAGTCTTGAACTCGAGTTGGAAAAGAAAAACGAATCCATACGGTACTGGCAAGACTGTTACGAGACGGCCTTGAGAGAATTGTCCGAATTTCCCGACACGACCCTGAGTCAGCTGAAGGTATGAACGAAGTCATGATGGTACCCGTTCAAGAATTCAATCGTTTGCAAGATTATTACAAGGGGAAGATCACCCAGAGCGCCTTGTTGAGCAAAGCGGGACGTTTGGCCGCCGAAGAAGATCTCATCCTGAAAGACAAACGTATCCCCGCCAGCATGGCCGTCAAGATGACCAAACCCATGGCAAACGAAGAAGTCAAACTGGTGAAACGTATACGGACGGGTAAAAGCGGTCCCATCTCATACCAAGGAACGGTAGAACCCGAAGGCATGGTCGACGCACCCGTCGAAACTCTGTTGAAACAGATCCTCAGGGGCGTCAACCAACCCCCCGCAGCCCCCGTGGTCATCAAACAAGAACCCGCTACACCTTCCACGTCAGGTTTCAAAAAGGAGTTCAAATATACCAAACCATCCACAAGCAAGAAGCCACCCGTGCCACCCAAACCGTACACGACAGGTAAAAAGAAACCCATGTCCGCAACGCAAAAAGAGTTCTTAAGATCCATTGGCGTCGCCGAGAAATACATAGACGACGACGGTGGTTACAGCCCCAAAGGCAAGGGCAAGGGCAAGACGTACAAGAAGGCTAAGAAGACAGAAGCAGAAAAGTTACAAGAAGGATGGGAAGATTTCGAACCCTGGAGAAAGGGACTGAAATATGACTCTGCCTAAGACAAGAAAAAACGTTGGAAATTGTAAACTTTATTGTTGATGCTGTAATCATTAAATTACACACTTTGTTGTTTTTTCAAAAAAGAGTCTCTTTGTTTTCTTCTTCAAGTCTCGCACGCCATGCCATTGTGGTACAGAGTATCCGAGGCATTCGATGTCACAAACAAACGTTCGAACCTTATTTGGTCCCCGAACGTCGACGAAGAGATGAATAACAACCGAAACCTAATTCTGGAGGTGAATTCGAACACTAGAAAAGGGGTGTTGAAATAAAACATGCGATACACCTCCATGCGTATATGATCGTACGAAATGACATTGAAGGGAAAAACACGGTGCCGTGAATGTACATGGGACTTCGGAACTCCGAGGATCGTACAAAGGCCTCCACCTCGCGATAGTACTGGAACCACACCGTGACAGGAAGGGGATAAGGTAAATGATTCCACGATCGCGTCAAGGAATTGTGCGTCTCAAAGGGTTTTCCATGGTCTCTCATATAGGTAAAGGCGTCGTGAATCATTCTGCGATGAGTGTCCACTGTGAAAAAATGAAAAAAGACAGTGTCAGGTCCATAGTCCGTCCTCCTGGTAAAACGAGGGACCACCGGGAAAGGGTAAGAGACACAGCTCTCGAATCTCAATATCCCTTTGTCCCTCCACGCGTCTAAAGTAGAGTCTGAACCTTTGAATTCGGATCAAGTTATACGTATAGTAAGGAGTGTTGTAAATGAACAGACGGTACAGATAACTTCTAATCTCTCGGGTCGGTTCCACGGGGAGACGCACACAACCGTGAATGTACAGGTCTCGATCCCGATACAGAGTCACGAAATTCCTGATGAAGGTATAATAACGTACCCAAATGCTAGGGTCAATGGCATACGGCAAATCATTCCACAGGTACGAGCCCTCGTGATGGCAGTGATAAGGTCTACCCTCTCTACGATATCGCAACAACTCTCGATCCATTCTAACCAAACGAGCATTCACACCTGCCGTTAACGGGGGCTCCTCATCGTTATCCTCTTCCTCCATTTCCTCGTCGGTTTCCAACACGACCTCAGGCTGACTATCGTCGATCACGCGTCGGCAGTTGCCGCAGGTCAGAACCCGTCTCTCCATCTCCTGGTAGCATCGCCGATGCATGAACACGCCGCAGCAAGGAGTGCGTTGGCACGATGCCAGAGAATCAATGTGAATGTCTCTCTGACAAATAAAACACACTTGATGAATCGGTGTTTCTTCGGGTATCTGACCCCGAAGGCGACGACTGCGTCTCGGTGGTTCATCGTCATCGTGTGATCGGGCACGACGCCGACGACGTCCTCGTATCGGTGATCCTTCGGGAGACTGACTTCGAGTTCGGCGGCGACTGACGTGCCCGGATTCAGTCTCCATCACCAAAAACCGAAAAATGCCAAATGCGCATCTCGCTTTATGCCCATCATGCACCAATCAAACGAAAAAAGCCGACATCACGTGATCTGGGCAGACCTAGGGGATAGGGGGGTATCCCCCCTCCCGGTCGGAGACTGGGTCCGGGTCGAGTGTAACCTGGGATCCAATTTTACCGTAAGTATAAAAAGATCGGTTCGAACCGTTCAGGTCACTCTGAGTTTTTGACTTGTATCGAGCGCTGGAAAAAAATCATGGCACAAGAGCTGACCGACGAGGAGATGAACCAACAGATGGATCAACATGAAGAAGCCGTGAGTATAACATGCACCCTATGTAAGAAAGTCATCCTTAGAACCGAAACCTGCGCTCGTACCAAGTGCTGTCGTTACTACGTGCATTACGATTGCTTCGTCAGGGCACTCGATGATCAGTTGATGAACAAGGGAGTGACCGCCGAGAAGTTGTACTGCACGATCTGTCACACACCGTGTTATCTAACTGCGTTCGTGACTTCCCTAGACAACTGACCATGGAACTGAGACTCGTCGTCACCTCCTTTATTCTAGAATTCCACCTCCGTTTGGACTTGAGATTTTGTTTCGTTGTGTTTTGCGGTTACAAAGTCTCACGACGTCTTTGTCACGCCTTGTTCATCACCTTCTTTTCATAGAGTTACTGGGATTGTCTACCCCCCGAGATGCAGACCTACATCCTTCACCTCAGAGAGGCCCAGGCTCTCGTCGAGGCGCGCGAACGTGAAATGAGGCGAGAGCTCTGTAAGGAGATACGCGCCTTCGCCAAGGTCCAATCAGAATGGGGGTTAGGTCCAATCAAAGTGGTTCTAGAGACATGTCTGCTGGGTTATTGCCCCAAAGGAAGAATTCCAGGAATGGGAAATAGGCACATGGTCGTATATGGATGCCACACGGACGAACAAAACTTTAAGCGAGCCATGTATTTAGGGTACGGGTTAGATCATGCCTATCTCAGAATACCGGACGTTAAGAGAATATTATCCTCACCTCCCACAGAATAACAATGACTGGGATCGATTGCCTCCTGAACTACAGGACTACATCATGCGCCTAGCCAGGAATCAAATCCTACTCGAGCGTAGAAGAAACAAAAGATTACGGCGTCTTCTCAAGGAAATAGTAGAATACGGCAAACTGAAAGAACAATGGGGGTTAGGACACATTAAGATTGTCAGGGTTCTATGTGATGCGGGATGTTGTATAAAAAAGAAGAAAGAAGACAGACACAGAGATACCAAAATAATAGGATGTTATATTGACATTTACGACAAACCTAAAGAAACGTGTTTAGTTTACGATATAAAAGGGGCTAAGAAACGCGCCCCCATAGAAAAGACTTTCCTCTACCCTACCTTTCATCAAATACAACACGCGGACCATTATGAATTATAAGTAACCACTCTCTTACAGAGTCACTGGGATAGGCTACCAGAAGAACTAAAGTGTTACGTGATTGACCTAGCAACCTGGCAGTGCATACGCGATCGGAGGAACAATAAACCATTGAGTCGACTTCATAGAAGAATCTTGGATTATGCCAAACTGAAAAGACAATGGGGCTACGGCCACATACAAATCAAAAGACAGAAATATATATGTAGATTAAATTACGGAGGCAGATCTCATTTCCCAGCTTTCTATGGTTATTATGTCAACAAGCGTAACGAGAAAAGGAGACTCTATTTAGGATTTAGTTTCATAAACGTTTTCTGTCTCTTAGAAGGTAAAAAAGCGTTATTGTCAGACACTTTGCTTGGAAACCTGGCAGTAAAAACCGACCAATAAAAAACGTTGTGTTCATTGTCTTCACAGAACAGACGGACCCACGACGAAGCCTTCCCCTTCGACGACGATGACGACGACTGGATCTTTGATCCGGCTCTCGACCGAGTGATGCTCCAAACCGGAGGTGGAGGCAATACAAGACCCCTCCTAGAATTCGAATTAAGACCCGTAGGCGCTCGACGTAACTGGAGAAACGTCCTCAACAAACAACGGTACGAAGCCACGCTCAGACAACACAGAGACGTGACTCCCAGGGACAATCTAGGCCAAGAATTGACTCAGGCCCTTCAACGATCCATCGAGCAACAAATCGCTCAGGATCCTACCCTGACACTCAACTCCACGGTCCATTTCACCATGCAGTCCAGTGCCTTCACGCACGCCTTTCAATCCACCACCTTCACCGTGCGCGAATTCGAAGAAGGGAGTGAAAGACTAGACACTTATCTCCAGTCTCTCGCGGCCAAACTCAACTCCAACGAAGAATTCACCCCCGACGACACGTTCACCATGGAAACCACCTTCATACGTACCCCAGGTCGTGGCAGCGGGCGCGGAAAACGATACAAACCGAGTTGCGCCGCCGTACGCGGAATCGTCAAAAAGTCGCGCGTGACCATTCAAAACAAAGACAACCTATGCTGCGCTCGCGCCATCGTCACCATGAAAGCCCTGGTAGATGCCGACATGAATACTCGAGACTAAGATTACCACAATCTCAAACAGGGGCGACCCGTCCAAGAGCGATTGGCCAAAGAACTCCACCGTCTAGCCAACGTCCCCGAAGGACCTTGCGGCATTCCAGAACTGCAGCAGTTTCAGGCCGCGTTACCTGGGTACCAGCTCAAAGTCCTTTCCATCGATCCGCCCCACATGCTCATCTACGCGGGACCCGAACCCTCGGACAAGATCATCCGTCTCATCAAAGAAGACAGTCACTACGACGGATGTAACTCGTTCAGTGGGTTCCTCAACAAATCCTACTTCTGCGACGAATGCAATCGAGGATTCGATCACGACAACTTTCAACGTCATCCCTGCCACGGTAAATGGTGTCCCGCCTGCAAACGAAAGGACTGCCCCGATTTCATCGAAAAAAAACGACCCCTAGCACGTGGCAAGTTTCCCGAACCCACCTCCATCTGCCGATTGTGTCACAGAAAATTCTTCGGTGACCAATGCTACAACTACCACTTGCAACGGCGGAGCTTGAACATCCCCTCCATCTGCGACACTTACAAAAAGTGTCCGGACTGTTGCCACGTCTACGAACCCAAACACAGGACTGGACGAGGAGGTGACCGTCGTACCCCCGATCACAAGTGCGGATGGGGCGAATGCCACATCTGCGAAAAGAAAGTCTTTCTGCAGACGCACCGATGTTACATCCAACGCATCCCCGAAGACGAAGACGAGCCCAAAAAGAAACGCGTCTCCCGAGACGAAGTCAAAGGTCGACCCTTCGAAGAACCCGAACCCAATGATCCAGACACACGCGTCCTGGTGGACCGAGATCCGCCCCTTCAAGTGTACTGCGACTACGAAGCCATCACCGACGCCGAAGGGAATCAGACACCCATTCTACTCTGCCTGGAAGACGACGAAGAGGATCAATTCTGCTCCTTCTACGGTCCCAACTGCACCGCCGACATGTTCGACCACCTCGAATCCCTCGCCGTCGACGTGGACGGTGACGATCGGGACGTCATCGTCCTCTTTCACAATCTCAAAGGCTACGACGGGATATTCATCCTGCAACACTGTTACGCCACGCATCGAGAAGTCACAGACCAAATCACCGTAGGCACCAAGATACTGTCCCTGAGATCCGACAGACTGACTTTCAAAGATTCCCTCTGCTTTCTCCCGTTCCCGCTGGCCAACTTTCCCGCCACCTTCGGAATCCGCGAACTGTGCAAAGGATTCTTCCCGCACAAATTCAACACCCTAGAAAATCAAGAGTACGAAGGACCCATGCCACCGCGAGACATGTACGATCCCGACGGCATGTCCGCCAAAAAGAAAGCCGAATTCGAACAGTGGTACCAAGAGAAAGTCAACGACAACTACCATTTCGTACTAAGACAAGAAATGGAAGCCTACTGCGAGTCGGACGTCAAACTCCTCAAAGCAGGCTGTCAAAAGTTCCGGCAAGAATTCAAACAAAAAGCCGACTTTGACCCCATGGAGAAATGCGTCACCATCGCCTCCGCCTGCAACCGATTCTGGCGCAAGAAACTCGTCCCGCTCAACACCATCGCCTCCAGACCCCCGCGAGGATGGCACGGTGCCCGATCCAATCAGTCCGTCAAAGCCCTCAAATGGCTAGCCTGGCAAGAACACTCGTTGCAACACACGGACCAAGGCGATCGCATACGCACCGTGCGAAACGGAGGTGAAATCCGACTAGCCAATCATCTCGTGGACGGATACGATCCTACCACTCGAACCGTCTACGAATTCCACGGATGTCTATGGCACGGATGTCCTCGCTGTTTCCCTCGAAAACGAGACCGACATCCCATCTGTCACACCGATCGCACCCTAAACGAAGTCTACGAGTCCACACTCCGCAAACACGACCTTCTCAGTCACCAAGGCTACCAGCTCTGCGTCAAGTGGGAATGCGACTGGGACCTAGAAGTCAAAACCGACCCTGATCTCCGCCAGTTCCTAGACACGTTCGAAATCGTACACCCGCTCGAGCCACGAGAAGCCTTCTTCGGAGGGCGCACGAACGCCGTCAAACTGCATCACGTGACCGACGTGGCTCAAGGAGAAAAAACCAAGTACGTCGACGTGACGTCGCTCTACCCCTGGGCCAACAAGGAATGCGTATACCCCGTAGGACACCCACAAGTCATCGTCAACCCCGACGATCAAGACATACACCAGTACTTCGGTATGGCCAAAGTAGACATACTACCACCTCACGAACTATACCATCCCGTTCTACCTTTTCGACACGGAGGTAAACTCACCTTCCCACTCTGCCGATCGTGCGTGGAACACGAAATGACCAAACCCCTCCCAGAGAAATCACATCACTGCCCTCACACGGCCGAGCAACGCATGCTACGAGGGACCTGGTGCATACCCGAAATCCAGAAAGCCGTTGCCGTGGGATACACGCTCAACAAAATACACGAAGTCCACCATTTCCCGCCAGAACAACGCCGTAAAGGACTCTTCGCCGATTACGTGAACACCTGGTTAAAAATCAAACAGGAATCCGCTGGCTACCCGAACTGGTGTAACACCCCCGAAGACAAGGCACGGTACATGCTACAATACCAACAGAAGGAAGGCATCGCTCTCGATCCGACCATGATCCAGAAAAATCCAGGACGCAAAGCCACCGCCAAACTCATGCTCAACTCCTTCTGGGGCAAGTTCGGCGAAAACCTACACAAACCCACCACCCAAGTCGTCTACAACGCAACGCAACTCTTTGACCTCGTTTCCAATCCCTTCAACGACATACGACAAGTCAGAATCGCCAACGACGAAGCCCTAGAGGTCGTCCACACCGAACTCAAAGACAATCAACCCGACAACGGACGAATCAACATCTTCGTCGCCGCTTTCACCACCTGTTGGGCTCGGCTCAAATTATACAGCTACCTGGAACTGTTAAAGCAACAAGTTCTCTACTTTGACACCGATTCCGTCATCTACTCGCACAAACCAGGCCAAGCCGATGTCCCCCTAGGCGATTACCTGGGCGAGATGACCAACGAACTCGACCACAACGATTTCATCGTCGATTTCACCGCCGCTGGACCCAAGAATTACGGTTACATAACCCACCAAGGGAAAGTCTGCTGCAAAGTCCGAGGCTTCTCACTCAATGTACAAGGATCACGCCAACTCAATTATGACGTCATGCGACAAAATCTACTCGACGAACTCACACAACCTCTCGAGGATGAACGACGCAACATCCACGTTGTCAACCCCAACTTCTTCTGGAGAAACCCCGCCACCAAACATCTCAAAGTCATCACAAGGACTAAACGCTACGGACTCGTCTTCGACAAACGCGTCGTAGACACGAACACTTTCATGTCGTTTCCATACGGATACACACCATTGTAATTTTTACTTCCTGTAAATCAATAAAAATCATTTTTGAAACTCACTTCCTGTCTATCTCCTTATTTGGGCATGTTGCCCTTATTTGGGCATGGACGCCATTTTTTGCACACCTGGTCGCCATCTTGGATTTTACAATTTTAAGAGAATGTATGGGAAAAACTTGGTCACGTGGTATGATCCCTGCACGCTGATTGGTTACGGCCCAAACAAGCGCTATTCACTACTCCAGCTCTAACATATACATTTAACTGCTTTCTTATATTTGACAATACACACCAAACTGGGCGCCAATCGTCGGCGGTTAGACTGTTTCCAACATACAACAAAGACATACATCAAAAGTGGGTGTGTAATTCGATCGATTGATAGATCAATGGAACGATTGGTTTGACAGTTTATTTGGAGAGAGAATGGTGTGATATTTGTTCGCTGCGCGTAGGTCGAGTATTTTAGGGCACGCAGAACATAGAGACCTTATGACCCGAATAAAACAGCTTGCTGCTTGCAGCTATTTCTATTCAAGTCACGTTCAAGTGTTGTCGGGATTAGAAGCCCTTTGATTATTGCTCCCATGCCTGTCGCCTTTTCAGTTTTTGCGAACGTTTCTCGACCTGCAAAGTATAGAGAGGTCAAAGCCAGGATGGATCACAGTGGAACTTAATTTAAGATATAAGGAATTTCAAAAAAGCGGCCAAAGTCTCGGGGATTGCAAATCATGCATAGCCTTACGACCATGCCGGTAACTTTAATAACGCTTCTAGCGTTGACAAACGCAATTATCGATTAGAAAGGTTTTAGAATCTTGGCTCACCATAAAGACCACCAATGTAGATAATAACTCTTGTTCACTCCCATACAATAAAGCATTCTTGTTAGCAAAAATTCTTAAGCTTTTTTCCATAACTTTTATATTCTATTGTATTTTTTTTTACCACATTATATTTTAGAACTTTCAGCGCTCTTTTCTTCATTTTACCCGTTGAAGAACTGCAGTTTAGGCAGCGGAAAGCTGGCGTTTTTAAATTTTTAGCCAGAAAAACTTAGTTTCTCGACCTCGTCATTCTGCACATACGCACATTCATTTGTAAGACTAGTCTGCATACCTTTCAGATATCGACATTATCTCTAATTAGATTATTATTTGCCACAGTCCCCGATAATGGCTCCTGGCAAAAAAAAAAAAAAACCATCAGTTTGGATATCTCATAGCTGTAGTCAGTAACAGTTGCCTCACACATGGGTAGGATTAGACTAAATCTGTTGCCTTTATCGAACGAATAGGATATTTCCAAGATCTTTTTTGTAAACCGTGGTAATGTTGTTAGCGTGAGTTCTATGTCTTCGTCAGCGCGCGTGAGTAGTTTCGTTTGCTATTTGCTAATATGTCTTTTGTACAAATATAAATGCTATTTGTATTCACCTTCTCTGTTAATGTGTTACCTGAGCACTCCGCTGAGCACCCCGCTGACCACCATTGTCGAATTAGTGTCGGGCAAAGTGAAAGTTAAACTTACAGTAAAGCAAGCAAACAAGAGCATAAAAGAGTTCTAGTTCTTAAATTGCATCATGATCGGGACAATGGTTTGCACCGGAAGAATATCAGTGATATGCTGTTTGCACTCATTAAACGATATCTACACTAATAAAGTAAAATAGACATGATTACTAAGGAAAGCAACTTTCGAAAATTTTATCCGGAGCTGAGTGATAAGGCACGAATCACCGCAACAACGCTTCGAGTCGGAATTGATTGCTTCGATCGGAGTCCTTCTGTGAAGGAGAAGGATTGGATGAGAGGTGATGAGAAATCTTTCTGTTGAAAAACCAAATCAAAAGGTCACACTACCACGCGGAGTATGACAATGTCTAAACTGTCGCGGCTTGTTAATATTTCAGAACGCTGTTCTCTTTTCATTATCATTATGGTTAATAACCTGTAGTGGTTAAGAAGAATAAGAACAACATTATGAACAAAATGAGTCAGAAAACAGCTGTTCTTGTGACATATCTAATCGACCATGCCGTTAGTGCTATGCTCCCTGGTTTTAATTGGTAGAACAGTTTCGATAAAGGGTGTACTTATATGAGACCGCTGTGAACTAGTTATTTCGCGGTATTGGCGCTGTTAATTCGTCGTTATTTCAAATGTTGCTTAGCAAGGTAGCTTAGCAAGGTAAAACTCGATAAACATTGCTTTGCCGCGACGCATTGTACTTTCAATAAGAGCATACACGTTGTCGAACAATTTAGAAACAATGAAATACAAGTAAACAAAACATTCGTGTTTGACATTACTCTTATAACTGATAAATAACTCTCAGTCACCTCCGACATCATAACAAGAGCTGGTTCTAGCTATCCGCCCCAGGCAACTAATCTGTATCAGCCCGGTAAATAACTGAGGAAATAACTTTGGGCCAATACATTTACTACAAGAGCACAGAACGCCATTTACTTTGTTAGATGAGTTACACCCACCTCAGACTGAATTTTTGTTTTCTGTGTTGGGGATTCTGCCATCAGATTTGATCCGTTTGCGGTCTTTGAAGTATTGAGATAAGACAAGAATTAGTCTGCATCTTATTCCGTAAAGCTACAATTGTTGAAATTAATAGAAAAGACAAGAGTCAGTTTTATCGGAGGCCTTAAAAGAGCTGAGTTAGGATATTTTGAGTTATTTTGGCCTCGCACGAAATTACCTTTAAATTGAAGGAAACCTAAAAATAAAAGTTTATTAAGATAGAAAAACACCAAAGAGATAATAATAAACCTTAAAGGAACAAGGATGGTTAAAGATGGAGAGGATTAACACGGATTACAAAAGACGAATTTGAAAATTTAAGGCTGAACGTTTCAAGACTTAACTCCTTTTAGAAACGCCCCTGAGAAAGCCGACGCCCTAAATGCTATACTTCTATAGCTCAATACAAACAACAGAACTACAGTACCTTCTTTTAAATTCTGATAATCAAAATAAACGGGCGATTTTCCCTTTTTTTTTTTCTCGCATTGTTTTCCAACAGACAGGGAACTCATTTTATCTGTGTTTCTCCGGAGTTAAAATGATATACTTGTGAAAGTTTGGGACATCTCGAAAAAACTGTGTAAACACAGCGTTTCTCGCTCTCCTACCACTCGTGTTTCTATAACACACAAAAACGGATAACCTTGTCAATATTGCTTTACAATTTGGTCAGAGCCTTGATCGATCACCACGTCAAACGGTGTAAACGAAAAGTGAAGGGGCCGTAATAGCCGCACAGAATTCAAAGATTTCGGGCTAGTTGAATCTCTTTTCCTCGATTTCCAACTTGGGATCAGTTTAGTTTACACTCATCATTTCCCGCCAAAAAGAATCGATTTATACTGGAGAGAATGCCAGGGTCCAAATCTGATCGCAAGCTGGACATGAATACCTGTATGTATGTATGTATGTATGTCTTGCAGCTATAATATAGTTTCACGGTTCATCAAATCGGTCCAAGCTTTGGGATGAACACAAAGTTAAGTTTTCACTTTCTTACTGGGCCACATGTTCAACAATCACAGACACTAATTTTTGTGCAAGCAGGATGACTGAGGCCCTGATTTCACAGAAGCTGTCAATGCGACAAATTAGGTAATTGTGGTTATTGTCGATTTTTGCCAATCGATAGCAATCGATAAAGAAATTTTTCTGTGAGTTATCGATTGTTATCGGTTGTCGATATCAATCTATAGCAATCGGCGATTGCTATCGATTGATATCAATTGAATCGATTGATTTTCAGTCATTTTTTCAGGCACAGTATCGGTGTCTGCTTACAACTCAAAACATTCAGTACTGTAGTTCAAAACATTGAAAATGTTTCTCGAAAGAGTAAAGCGCATGAGCTCTGTAGCAGTAGCCCGATGTTGATTTCTTTGAAACCTGTAAAGTTCGCAGTACCTGGACTTCTCCTGCTTCTTTGTTTTGCTTTCTTTTGTTTCCCAGTAATTTAGAAATGTATTGCTCAATTTTCACTCGACTTCTCTGTAATTAAATTTGATTAAAATGTAGTGTATGCAAAGAAATACCGTAAACACCGTTTTTTCCTTATTACCGGTCATTTGTTTTCAACTCCCGATAACTCGAACACCCGATAACTGGGATCTTTTCCAATTTACCTTGAAGGTTTGAGTTATCGGGAGTTGACCATATGAAAAGACCTTCTTCATGATAGCCCCCGCCATCAGTTTGTTTTAACATTATAACCTAATGAACATCTGAGGCGGCAAATAAGTTTAAGGTCATTCCACTGAAATAGAGTCTGCACTGGGATTTTTGTGAAACTTTGCCTAATGATTGTTTATAATATAGGAACTTAAATTTTGAAATAAAAATGAGGGGTCCCCATGTTCGTTTAGGAGCAACAGCACCTTTTTTATACCCAATATTTCCTTATAATAGCACCATGATTGTAGTCACGATTGCTTGCCAAATTCACGTTTCCGACGATTGTTTTTTGTTCTTCACTGAGAATTGGTCCATATCTATTTCACTCACAGAAATTTATTACTCAATTCAAAACAACAGAAAAAAATGATAGGTCACCATACTTGTTTGCGAGAAAATGACGATTTACCTCTATGGCGAGGTCCAGCCGTAAAGAAAAAGCCGCAGTAGGGATGCGCAATGCAATACTGGGGAATGACCTTAAATCGAGTTTGGGCTAGTTTATTATTTATGATAGCGGAGCTCCGGCGGCCCGAAGGGCCGCCAAGCGGAGCCCCATACTCATATAGGAAAGAAAAGGAAACCCATGAGTTGATTTTCTCATGGTTATCATGACTAGCGGTATTGCTCGTGGGCGCGTACGCACGACGGCGACGACGACGACGACGGAGTCGCGCAACATGGCGGCCATATTCCAAATAATAGGTTGACAGAGACATGCAGCCTTGGTTTACTGTGTATTTTTTTGATATTGGACATCTATGCTATGATCAATTGACACCTGTCAAAACAAGGTATCCGCTGACTGTATCACGTGACCATATCGCGGGCTCAAGTTTACAGTTCATCGAGGTCATGCGTTTTTTTGAAGTTGACCGCTGACCAAGTGCTGGTTTTCGGTTAGATCGCGGGCTCGTGTCAGTTTAACTTGCTGAAAACAGGGCAGGATTGTTTGGAAGCCAATTAACGCTAACCCAGGATTAAAAGTTAACCAAATTATAACTTTTTCTTCTGTACAAATATTTTTTGCTGCTTTGTTTCGTGTATATGGTGATTATTAAAATTCAAAACAGAGGGCCAAACAATATACAGAAAACCTCACCGCAAAGTTACAAAACTCAAATCAAAATTAATTCGACCTTTTCCTGGGTTAGCTTAGTCGGGCTCTGAACAACCCGGCCCAGGAGCTACGCTTTTAGGCTGGCCTAAATCTATATATTACATTTTACGTAGCCCTACTATGCTTTAATTTTAGTGTTGCTGTATGAAATATTCTAAATTTTCATCTTTAAGTCTAAACGGAAGCAAAAGTTCCATCATAAAGAAAAAAGCCATTGCGTCTAGATTCTCGGCAGCCGGTAGGTGTTTTCAAAAAAGCTTGATACCCGGCAGTCTGAAATTCTTATAGATTGGAGTGGACGGTAGGCCCAATGTTGAAACAAAAGTGTGTTTTCAAATTTCTCCGTTGATGGGTTAGACGGCGCGGGGCCTAAATGAAGCTGTGGAATTTTGCGGCCCGTTTTTTCGTTACACTGAGGATGGCATTGCTAATTTCATATGAGTCTTCTCTGTAAGTCAGAGCAATGATATCTTTTTTGTACCGAAAACATCGGCTAACATCGTCATTTTGAGTATACCCTAGTTCGAAAAATTATTCAAATCCCATGCTAAAATAATGATTGAAATCGCTTGACAGTTCTGAAACAGAGATCGACTATTATAGGAAGAGGTCAAATACATGATATTTCGTGGAAATTCTATAAGAATTTCAGACTGCCGGGTATCAAGTGTTTTTGAAAACACCTACCGGCTACCAAGTATCTAGACGCTATGGCTTTTTTCTTTATGACGGAGCTTTTGCTTCCGTCTTAGACTTTTAGATTAAAAATTAGCATTTCATAAAGCTTAACTTAGGACCCGCGCCGTCTACAACAGCGGAGAAATTTGAAAACACAACTACCGTCCACACCAGTCTGTCACGAAAACGGAGGCTTTTCAAACCGAAGGAATTTGAAAACGCCGACGTTGTCTTAGCGTGAACGGACGAAACATTTTGAAAACGAAGCTTTTCGAAAACGTTTCATTTAGGTCTTGTTACGTTTCATTTGCGTCTTGCCCTTGTACTTCAGCTGATTTCAGTGAACTTTATCGGTTCTGAGCAACGCAATTGCCGTCTTGCTGATGACAGCCGCGTAAACAAGTAAACTCCGGCGAGTGTTTCAGTCATTTGACTTGCACGAAGCGAATATAAAATTCACAACCAAATAACAGTATTATTTCGGATCTTACCGTAACAGTTTCCTTTGTCACAGTTTTTCAGAGGAGCTTTTGCGAGGTATATTTGAGAAGAAAACTGCGTCACTCGTTGTGACGATTTCCTGACATGATAAAACTCACACCACCTCTCGCCTCAAAAACTGAACACCGCGGCACAAGTTTTCCCGCCTTTTCATGCCGTCACTTCGTGTAGATGACACTGAAATGTCTACATTGACCAGTCGATTAGGAAGACGTCTACAAAGAAATTACTTTCATTCTCTTTGAGTTGGATAGATGATTATGACAAAATAAAAAAAGCAATTACCACAGCTGGACCTAGTTTATTCCAAATTTTCCTTCGTGTGCAATCTTTAATTTCTTATTACCTTACCTTTTAAATATAAGTTATTCAATTGTATAAAGACGTTCTAACGTTTTCAACATATTTACATAACTCTTTTCCTCTAAGTTCATTTCAAAGAATAATTTCTCTTAATGCTGTTTTGCTGATATTTTTTTCCTTTTAGAATTTCAAAGAAAAACTTGAAAAGCCCACACTTGCCCTCATTCCTGGATGAAACAAAGTTTAGAGTATATAGCAGCTGACCCCTAATATCAGAATTAAGGCTGTATAGTAATTATTTATTTCCTGTTCGTTTGTTTTGTTTTGTCTAGTTTTATTTTTCACTTTTTTTAAAGTTTTGCTTTACTCCCCTAAGCTTCGAAATGAAGTTAGAGTTGCCTGGCGTCTATTTAAAAAAGAAAAAAACATCCGGACCGTAAGGAGTCAACTGAGCCCGCGATTGTTTGGCAGGATTGTTGCTAAGCAGCAAGACATATTATGTCGGCGTTATGCTGACGCGACAACTCTTTCGTGATTGTAGTACAAAAATCCGGAAATTTCGATTATTTGGATGAAAATTTGTCAAATATTGAGCCTCCTGAGGAAACAAAAGCGTGGGCCGTCTATCATAACTACCTTTACTGGGCCAAACAAAATTTCCCCACGCTTTTAATTTCTCTTTTTTTCTGTTCATTCACAGCACATTAATTCATTCCGAAAGTTGGGTGTTCGTGAGTTCATAAATGAGCTAACAATGGACGTGGCTCGGGCTCATCAATCTTTCCGCTATCTAGTCTTTCTAAAAGGTGCCTTGATTTCTGATTTCCTATCTTGTAGTGATGCAAACTTGGTCTCATCTCCATTGAGCGGCGTATGTGGAGATGACCATTATTTACGCGTTTGTACCGGAGCCTGGTACAAGCCACAGCACAGACGGTCTTCCATTTTAAATGGCTTATAGGCCTTTTGGAACAAACTGTGACATGGTACAAACTGATCGGCCGTAATGGATGGCAGGCAGGCTCCAAAGAGCCTCCAAAAGAAGCCGGCAGCTATCAAGCTGGCCTCTTTTTTTTTGTTTTTCGATTTAGATGTCCTTGTGCGTAGCTTGCCCGCATCCAACATGGAAGATTACATACCAAGCGGTCGCTTGTTGCAAAAGGTTTCGGAAGTGGACATTGTGTATGCGTAGGTAAGTGAATTCGTTGTCTGGGTTGAACAAGGCTATTATCGCAGTTACAATGCTACCTCAATCTAATTGAAGGACTTCCTTACAGGACAATATAGATCTTCTCGACAAAGTGAAACGCCATTCATTATTTACACTGTGATAAAAATTGTAGCAGTTTTTCAATTGCTACGTCAATAGCGACGTCACTTGATCCGGGGTTCGGGGAACTAAAGTCTTAACATCCGGGTATTTATTACGCTCATTCACTATGGCGTCGTATAAAGTCTTGTACGTGGCGCATACAACATCCACTGCTCGCTTGTGAACTGTGTCCCTGCAAGACAACAAACAAACATTAACGCGGCAGGATGCGGATTACTAGCGCGATTTTGCAAAGAATCTTTGGAAAAAACATACTTTTATTTAACAGGGTTGATAATATTGGACTGATTTTGTATGACACGACTGATTATGACGCGAAGATGACAAACAGTGATGGACAAAGAAAAATTCACTACATGTAGATAGCAAAAAGAGGTTTGCGGTTTGCGAAAACAGAGAAAAATATTCCACGTAAGATGGCAACATTTTCCCGGCTGATGGGCGTGCCAGAAATAATCCTGCACCATAGTGGTAGTTACTTTGAGTATTGTTCCAAATCAGTGAAATTAACCTTGACTTTCACTCTCCTGAAAAGGCTCTCGTATTTGGACGGGCTCTACAGAGGCTCGTCCAGCGGTTTCTGTGGAATATTTACAGTTCTTTTTGACAAATGCTATCTTGCATAATGGTAGAGGCCAGCGAAAAGGAGCCATAGCCTTACTTTGTTCTGAAGCCATCCCGAAGTGACGATAAATTACATGAATTACACATACATAGTCAAACCACAGAACGTAAGGCGCGCACTTAAACAAGATGGCGCCCGGTGATGTTGTGATAGGGGAAAAAAGCAAAGTATTTGAAAACTTACCGTAACCGCGTCGTTCTCAGGAGATTACACTGAGGCATGATGAGACTGTCTGGAGAGGAGAGGTATTTGTCAAATTTGGCCTGTGATAAAAAGAAAACGATACGTTTAATAATGAGAAAACTTGAAACATATACGGTTGGAGTAAACTGTCAAGTGAACCTTGAGAATCCAAAATGGCGACTCTGAGAGAAAATCAAAATGGGTGCCACTACAAACTAGCCCTTTTCAAACCCTAGATTGTTATCTCCTTTTGTTCACAGCACACTTATGAGTTAGGACTATACCACTGAACCTCCAGTAAGCGGACCGGACCCTGTGACACCTCTCGTGTGTCACTCAGGACAAGGGTCCGCTTATGGTTTGTTAAAAAGTTGTGTTTTGTCAACGACTGGCGTACAAAAACGTGAAGTGCCCACTCACAAGGACAGGGCGGATCCCTCGTCAGTTCAAAACAAGTGCCTGTTTTGGAAGATCTTCGTAAGTTTTCGAAAGAAATTTCCATTCCTGTTCTGGTCATTAAGTCACGTCTCGTTAGCTTGCGACACCGATATCGAAATCTGCGGTATCAGAAAACTATTAGAGACGATATTACGAACGGAAACGGTTCATTTCTCCCCCACCTGCCTATCAACCCCGAGCCCCTTCCCCCACCCTTCCCCCTACATCCAACCTCCCCTGCCCTTCCACTAGCGAAAAAGGCGAGCACAACTATCCCTCACTCACCATCGCGTCCTTAACACTTTGTGAATCCATTCCGTGGAGCGACGACAACGCCACCTGAGGGACGATATATATGGGTTATTGACCAAGTTTGAGGTCAAGATGGCTGGATATTGGCCAAGTTCTTTTTTTGCGAGTTTATGGACCTCGACTCCGTCTCGGTCCATAAACTCGCAAAAAAAGAACGAGGCCAATATTCAGCCATCTCAACCAAACAAGCTTGGTCAATAAAGGATTTATTATATGGCTTTCGGGGAAATTTTTCTTGCGGGACACGGCGGGTGGTCTCGAGCGGGCACGATAGCTCCATCTTGCCCGCTCGAGTAGGCAATCACAGCGCAGGATTTGATTCATCTTGCCCGCTCACGGAGCTAACCATATAATAATAAGTTGTTAAAGTCACAAAGTTTTAAACTATTAAACCGTAAAGTTGGGAAAGTAACGACACCCCGAAAGTAGAGACCCAACCTCGTTCTTGACGTTTTACTCAGAAACATATTTATTTTATTGCGATGGTTCAACCCACAATTGGTATAAGTTTAAAACTAATAGAAGGTTACGACCCTTCTCTCCCCGCAGGGAAATTTGCGACCCTATAAAAGCTTCGGAGGGAAAAGACTGCTTAATCTGAAAGTTACAACAGTCGTTACATTCGGAACACAAAAGCAAAACCAAGGGAGATTTCAGAGTAGGGACCGTACGCACCTTCTGTCCGCGATTCTCTTGATACACTGTGTACAGACTGCCGACACCAGAGCGAGCCAGAATAAACGACGCTTGTTCGCTGATTAACGTATCCAGATGTGCTTCCGTCTGAAGGAAAAAAATGAAATAAAAAAAAAGAACACGAAATAAAATGAGGTATTTTTGGAGAGAACTTAGTTGTATGCTGCGTATTTTATTCCATGAAAGTTTCGCGGCAACAAATGTTCGTATTTCTGTGTTTTTCTTCAACTTAAAAGAGTTTCATGTCGCGAAAAGAGAAAGTCAGTTACCGTAGTAACGGAAGAAATGTCTCAGACATTCTCCAATTTCGTGAAAATTAAGTCCGGCGAAGTATCGCGGTGTTAGCTATATTTTTCGTAACTTAATACTCAATTCGTAAGTATTTCCCGACTCTAGGGGAACCCCCGACCTTTCCTGCTAACTTGCAACCAGAGAAAACAACTGAATAAAGGCTATGAAAGGCTTAGAAACAGCGTACCCATGGAAAACAATCCTGCCTTGAAGTAATCTCAACTGTCCAATTAAGAATCGTTAGTAACAACTTTCAATGGCGCAACTTTCTCGCCGCCATAAATTTCAGCAAATGTCCTCCATTTTTTTTACCTGTGCTGCCAGCATTTCGATGTGTTTATCCGTAAATTCGTAAACTGCTAAAGTACTCTGTATTTGATGAATGCAGTTGATCATGTAAGCAGCCATGTCTGACGCGTTCAAGTGGCTGGCTGACATGGAGCACATCTGGAGGAGTGGGTCGATAAGACAAGAGATAATCTGCAGACAAACAACGTACAAGATTGAGGTAGAGGTACTCTGATAGAGTGAATTTCAAGCATAATAAAAACAAACCCAATCACGTATTAGCAGTCACATGTTTTCCCGCGCTTATAGGCGGTTGCACGTTTCACCGGCGGAACAACTGACATGTTTTACCGCGCTCACGGCCAGTTACATGCTTTCTTCAATCAGTTAATCAAACTTTATTTAAAGAGGGTTACACTTAATAGTTATTTCGTCCAATAGTAACACGTTTTCTCAGAGTTAGAGTGTAATTACGCAAGTTAGAATTAAGGAGCTAATCAACCGGGAAAGATGTACCCTGTGAAAATAAACTGACCCCTTTGCATAAGGATTGTATTGCACTAAATAAAAACGTACACGTGAATAATCAGCTTGTCTGGCATCAAGTGGAATGACAGATGCATCGTGAGAAGTTAGCACGTCTTTGAGTAAACTCATGGTCTCTTTTAACGATTCCGTCGGACTGAGATCAGGAGGAGGGAGTTCAATCTAAATACATTTCATACAAAAATAATAATAATAATAATAAAATTAGCAAACCAAAATCAGTAATTTAAACCTACATAATTTTCCCGTGCTTGGCGCCGTTTACAAGTTTTCCCGTGATTGGCGCCGGTCACATCATTTTCCCGCGCTTGGCGCCGGTCACATGTTTTCCCACGCTGGCGCCGGTTACAAGTTTTCCAGTAATTCGCGCTGTTTACGTGTTTCCCCGCCCTTAGTGCCGGTTACATGTCTTCTCGTGTTTGGCGCCAGTTACATGTTTTCACGCGCTGGGCGCCGGTTACATGTTTTCCCGCGCTTGGCGCCGGTGACATGTTTTCCCGCGCTTGGCGCCGGTTACATGTTTTCCCGTGCTTGGCGCCGGTTATATGTTTTCCCGTGCTGGGCGCCGGTTACATGTTTTCCCGTGCTTGGCGCCGGTCACATGTTTTCCCGCGCTGGGCGCCGGTTGCAAGTTTTCCCGCATTTTCTCACCTTTTCTAACAGTTTGCTTGCATGGCAGTTCAGACTGTTAAAGAACATCTTGAGCGCCAGTGCGTTCATGTCGAGAATCGTGACTGTAACAGGGGCGTCCTCGTCAATAAGGCTCCTGAGGAAAATACAGAAATTTATAATCCAACTGCACTCCGTAGAGTACAAATAACGTGCGATATGGGCACAAATATCTGACGGTATTTGCACTTCAGGTCACAGAATAGTAGATTTCTTCTCGGTTCCCCTGAACGTGCGCAATGTAAGGTAAAGTTAAACGTTTAGTACTCGGGAAAGAAAAGCGTTGTGCTTATTATCAATGTACTTTTTTACACGCCATTTGAATTTGGTCTCGCCGTACGGGCTCACAAAATACTGCAATACTCGTAAAATTTACATGTATAAGCAATATTACACACTATACACCCTGCAAGACGGAGATTCACTCCTCTTTCTGCTCGGTGAGAGGCGATCCTGAGCAGAAAGAAAAGGGCATCTCTGCGGCCTCGCAGGTACACACTTTGACTAATATGTCTAAGATATATAATGGAACCTAGCACTAATGACACTCGCTTAATACGGACACAAGCATATTACAAACAGATTTGTGTCCAATTAAAAAGCTCAAATATTGTCTCTCACATAAGCCTTAATGAACACCGGTTAATATGGACAACGTGCACTTTTCTGCGTACGCTTTACAGACACTGTGCACTGCCGTACATTTTCATTTGTCACGATTATACGCTAATTAGTATAGGTAATCATACGCTTTCAGCTTTTTGAAAAACTCACTCGTGCAAATTAATTGCAAATTAATTCAAAATTGAACGAGAAAAACCGTATGACTACTTATGAATAGTATAAACATGAAAAAAGATCGCGTGGAGGAAATGCCGGAAGATCTTTCTTGAAGCCATTTTTTCTCATTCGAGAATACTTTTTTCGAAGTTTCCGCACTAAATTTTCGTCATCATTTTATGTGATATCATTGGCTTAGAAAATTTCCTATTTTCTTTCAGCCGAGCACAATCTAGAATTGCGATGTGTAATTTGCACTGGTGTTTACACTTCTTGCACTGGTGTTGCACTTAAACTACACTGCTCTCAGCCAATCAGAACCGAGTAATTTTTTCATGTATTATTACATAAGTTAGAGTTAAGGTACGAAACATCCTTCTCAGCCCTGATACCTTAAAACTGTATTTACACGTGAGAAAACAGTACTATTGTTGAAAGTCGCTTGCGAGCCGCTCCACCTTAATCATGTGCGTTGTTTATCCCCTTGTTTGTCTTATCGACCCACTCGACCAGTAATTTCAACCTCCCGTTGAAATGACTTAATTCTAAGAAGACTGCCAATCAAGTCAAGTCTTCCTAACACATCCTGTCAATGACCTTACCCTATCGTTGTGCCATAAAACTTGAGAATATTTGCCAAGCTGAATAGCATCACTGCACCAGGCTCGGATACAATGACCTGCTCCACTCGTACCTACAGTATTTGTGGATACAAAAGGTTGAGTGAGTATGCCAAAAATTGTAGCCAAAATGGCACAACAGGGATCGAGCAGGTAATGAAAAGCTGAGACAGCTCTTTAAAGTATCAAACAGTTCGTGTAAACAAGACGTTTCCACGGTTCGGATCGGATCGTGCCGGGCATGTTGTTTAGGGTATAAAGAACCAGTGCCCCACCCAAGGCCCTTTTTATTGGGCCTAAAGATCAAAAGTTTGAAAAACGTCCACCCCCCATTTATTAAGCAAGAGAAGACACATCGTTGCTTCACCCACCAATCTCCCATCGCTTCCCCTTTAGGAGCACATCTGGAAAGGCATCCTCAACTAACTTAACAATGCACAATTTTAATTGACTTGAGGTTCACTCTGCTTCTGGGAATGGCTACACTAGGCAGCATCTGCTCCATAGATTCCTCATACATTTTATCTTACCAAGTTCTTAACCTCTCTAAAGGTTGTCAAGGCCAAATGGTTTCAATCTCATCTCACCTTGAATGGCCTGCACACTCCTTCTGTGATGTGACTAAGAATTTCTTGTTGTATCTGTTGGTCCGCTACGAAATAAAATGTAAGGTATGAGGTTATCAAGATTTACTTAATGACTAAGAGTGTAAGTGTAAGTGTAAGTGTAAGATTGATTTTGTTGGGAAATATTGAAAAAGTCTTGAATTGTTCACATTTACACTTCATTAATTGCTGATGTGCAAGGTGCTGAATGCCTTTCCTGGACTGGTTCATGTCAACCTGCACAATCCTACACACAACTAGTGGCACGTTTTCTATATAACATAGTGATGGTGGTGACATATGGTGTTATTTTGTATCATTATCATCATCATCATCATCATTATTATTATTATTATTTATTGATTTATTTTTTATTGCTAAACACATAATTACTTACATTGCTTTACTCTACTTACAACACGACACAATACCTAACCTACTTACAATACCCTACATTATTGTTATTATCATAATAATAATAATAATTATTATTATTATTACTATTTATAATGCTTTTACTGTCTGGCAAACGTCACTTACAATACTTGGCATTACCTTACTTACAATACGCAATAATTACTTATTATGACTTACACATTACGTTACTTAAGGAGTTACAATACAATGTAATAACTTAATTATAGAAAAAAAAAACCAACAAACAAACTAAAAAAAAAAAGACCTCGCAACAAATTACTAAGGGAAACGCCTTAAATGGTGAGAAGGAAATTCCACTTCTGTTGAAATTCCCTTTCGCCATTCAATGTGGCAGCAATATATTTTTCTATCTCGATTTTATCCTGCACTAATGAGATTATTATTGTTATTATAAATTATTATTATAAATTATTATTATTATTACTATTATTATTACTATTATTATTATTACTATTATTATTATTATTATTATTATTATTTTCTAGTTAACTTACTTGTTTATCACCCAGAACCCCGCTTGTTCCAAGCTATGATTACGTGTGTTTATTCTGCTAACTAATCACCTTACATCAATTTAATGTTTGTTTTGTGGTGCATCAACTCGACCATTTCAAAATCTCACCTGCTTAACTGATGCACTTAACTGTAAGCAAAATTTATGCACTGAAATCTCTTGACAACTGATTGTTTAATATTAGCCTGTGAACACTGATGACTTTCAGGTAAATGCCATAAAACAAAGAGCAATAACACTGAATATGGAGTTACAGTTGAACCTTGCTATTTCAAACTCTCAGAGGAATCAAAAAATAGTTTGAAGTAGTGGGAGTTCAAATACTACCAACAGTAACTGACTAAAGGACCAATCCAAGGAAAATGGTTTTGAGTTTGAAATAACGGGATTTGAAATAACCGAGTTTCAATGAGCAGGATCCAACTGTATGTGTTTCAAACCTATCAAGGTTCTCTATATCACATTAATGACTTTAGAAAGACAACAAAGTGTTTGACGTACATGATGAAGAATTTCTAAGCAGACTATGAAGGAGCTCCTTCTCTGATGCTATTGCCTGGTGAAGCCATGCCAACATGTCACCAATATACCTTAAACGAACAAAGGCAACATTATGACTTGACAGAGTAATATCAATAACTACATGTAATTAATGGTTAGTGCACTCATGGTTATTGCACTCGTCTCCGGATCAAGTGGTCCAGGTTCAAGCCCTTGCCGGGGACACTGTGTTGTGTTCTTGGGCAAGACACTTACAGTGTAACTCTTACAGTGCCTCTCTCCACCCAGGAGTATACATGTAAATGGATACTGGCGAATTGTCGGGGAAACCTAACAAATTGTGGGGGTGTGACCTGTGGTGGACTAGCATCCCATCCAGGGGGAGTAAGCTTCATCCTACAGAAACTGGGATAAGCTCCGGCAGCTATGAGCCAGTCGGCTCCAAGGCTGCACTTTCTTTTCTTTAAAATCCACATCTAGGACTTGAAAATTTAGAACTTAGTAGTAAAGGTGAGATCAAAATTAGCAATATAAGGATATGAATAAAGCATTGACAGACAATAGTTTCATTCATTTGATAATGCATGTCCATGTAATCAGAGTATGTAAGTACTACTGAAAACCTTTCTTACCTAACGGGATCGTGTGAATGTAGTTCAATTGGTCTGGGAGTACCACCAGGACCTAAAGCAAACAAAAAAAAAAAAACAGTATCAATGTGTTAACCTATACTTGTAAATCCAATTCAATTCCTCAGTTTTAATCATTTCAGACCAATTATTTTCCCGTCAGCTTCTGATCATTTCCTGTATTCTCATAATTGCTCATTGGGTATTTTATAGACAAGACTGTAGAGATACCAGTGACTGATCATCTATTAATTGCTGGGGCTATACATACCTCCTCTTGTGAGTGCATCAATATAGCATCTTACAACAGCAGTTCTTCTCGCAGTACCATATTCATCTAAAGTATACCTACAATGCAGTAAGTAAGAGCTATCAGTGATGAAGGGATGCAGCTCATTTGCTTCTTATACGGATGTTTCATGTATAGTTAACAGACAGATTCCATGCTGCCGTGCGTCTGTTCAGTAACAGATCACAGATGAAGTCAAAATGTGGTAAGAACAAAAAAGTGGCACACAAGGCGATAGCCGAGTGTGTCACTGGTGTTCTATAATACATTTTGACATCATCTATGATTTATTTCAAAATGGAATCTGTCTGTTTTATGTAATTAAGAAACAAAAATGGTGTTAATGAAATCATCTACGTGTATGTGTCTGTCTTCCAATAGGTCATACAAAATGCAAGAACACGCTAGGATAAGCTCCACCTCTGTGGGCCACTGGCTTTGGTCCAAATACAGTTTAGTCTAAAAGCAGAATTTCTGACATAAAATAAAATATTGTGAAAGGATAACTTGTTAATCAAAAAGTCCCAGTTTTATTGGCAGGTAAACAATACTTCAAAGAAAACATAAAATGCACATAACACTGCAAGAAGATGAATCAAGTATATGGAATGATGTAATTACATAAATATTGCACCACTTACTTGAATAGCACAGGCCTATCCTGTAGAGCAGCCATTGCTCTGCAAAGCATGTTTGAAATATCAGGGAGATCACCCGTTAAACTTCTACATTCATCTAAAACCAGCAAAAAGAAATGTTTCTTAAATGTTAGTCTAGGTTAAGTGCACCATACTGTAGATCAAAAGAAACTTCAGGGAACTTTGTCATGGCAGGCTTTTATTTGTAGGATTGGTTAACATGTACAAACAACAAACTTGAGTGCATCATCCTTGACTGTCAAGTAACTATTTTAGTAAATGAGGGACAACTGACAAGATAGTGCAATGTTATGCAACTTTTCGCTTATGCCTTTGACATTCGTTTTTTCATTACCTCCATTCAAGTTTTTGGCTTAGCTTGTAACAACAGTAATTAGTCTAGCGGAGCAAGTCCTCTTGAGCCAGCCCTTGAAGCTTCACTACAGAGAACTCCACAAGAAATTGATTGTTTTCTTGCAAGCTAACTGGTTGAAATCTATTCCAAAATATATGCTTCACTAGTTCTTGACAGATGAGACTCTTGTAGACCTATCGACACCAGATTCTTGTCTTGAGAGACGTGAGACCAGAGAACTATGGTACTAGCTTCCTTTACTGTATTATTCTATAGCTTTGCATACATATTATTCTATAGCTTTGCATACCTTGACTCCATCTGTATAGCTTCTCATAGCTGGACTCAAGGTGTAAAGCCATTGCTTCCATTATCTGCAAGCTAGAGACAAATTTTAACATTAAACTCTTAAGGCTGGTTTTCACTGGTAACGGAGTCAGAGTTGGAGTTGGAGTCGTAGTTGGAGTCATAAGAGCGCTCATAACCTAGTGAAAATCAAAAATCAGAGTCGTAAGCAGAGTCATAAGCTCGACAGAATCGGAGTCAGAAGAATCAGAACGTTTCCATTTCTTGCGACATTGTCAGAGTCGGAAGCAGAAACAGAAGAACCAACCAATCACAAGGCCCGGAAACGAACAATGTGATTGGTGTATCCTTCCACTTCTGCTTCAGATTCCGACAATCTAGTTTTCACTGGATCGTAAGCGTCAGAGTCACAGGCAAATGCAGTGTTCTGCTTCCGACTCTGTCAGTTTGATTTTCACTAGATCGTATCACTCTACGCTTCTGATTATGACTCCAACTACAACTCCCTTGCTAGTGAAAACCAGCCTTTAGAACTTTTCCCAGCTTTGGAAATCTGGATTAGCAACTAATTTTGACAGGACTGACTACTTGTGCTAAGCTACATGCAGTGACTTGAAGAGCTGCAGCACCAAAAATTCTACAACATTAATGTCATCTCTTTTCACAAGAAAGGATTGAGATTTGCACAAGCAAGTGCTAATTTCCATCTCAGGGGTACCTCATTAAAAATAAAATGAAGGAAATGGAGTTACTGATCTCCAAAAGGGACAAAAAACACTTGAAGTAAATACAAATATTTCTATTTAAGATGCACAGCTGATGTAATAGACTACAAACTCTGGAAAAATAATTTGAACGTTGACAATAGGGCTTGCATTAAGCAACCTTGTGGCCTTTTTTATTTCCAGTTATATTGCTCATGCCCTAAAAATATGTTTAACCAACAGTCACAATGAATTACCCTTCTCATGGACTGCAAGCACTGATAATAAAACCCATGAGAGGTCAATGATCATTTAAGGATAATTATTGAAGAGCAGATATTCCTAATCATTAACGTGAGGACATATCCATCAAAAGCACAGTTACCCTGCAGTCTGTTGTTTTGTCCTCAACAAAAGTTTACAGTCATTGTGAATTTCCTTAACTCTTCCAAGTGCTTCAAAAAAAGTCTGCAAAAGAACAAAAGTAGCATCACCAAGCCTGCAAATAACAGTCCGTCATCAGACAATTGTCCGGCAAATTTGAGGTTTTGACAGGTAAAAGCTTAGCCTGGTTGGACACTCTGACCGGGCATTTCTGCTAAAATAAAAAAATATTTTAACTGGAAATTTGTGGCCGAATATGGGACAAGTTATTTTGTTATACTGCCACACAATACTACGCAAAAAAGCTTTGTTATTGGTTTTGTTTTTATTCCAATTCTAAGAATTTTATCACGCGCAGTGCGTCGTCTCAAATGTTATAATTATGTCGAATTGTAAACACATCACATCAGCACCACTATCCCTACATGTTAATTTACGCATTTTGCGGTGGCGTTGTGAAAGATCATGAAGCCCCATTTAGTCTGAATTACATTCATCTGAAAAACTACTAAAAACTGAGGTCTTATGTAATTACTCGTCATTTGTTGCTACCAAGTGTTGTGGAATTAATTTTCAGTCGTAATACTTTGACCCGATTATAATAGTATGGAAATTGAATACACGGCCCAAATACTCACGTTTCGTTTATCTGAATGCAATCGCTTTCAAAAACTTTAAAACCTCTAAAACGTAACCAAATGTTTTTCTAGTCCGTATGATCAAAAATCAGTTTAATTTTTAACTCTTATAGTTTTTTTACGTCTGTCAGTGTGATTGAAATATAGTTTCCGTACCACAGAAATGTTTTTGTGAAAAGTGTGAATGTACAGATTAGTCACGATTTACAGTCACGACCACCTCCAATTCCACATTTTAAATAATTAGTTACGCAAATTTTTTATTCAATTGACCCCAAAAACATCCAGAGGAAACTTGCTTTCAGAAAAAGTCGAAGAATTCATTTCAGCCAATTTTCAAGTCTCTGAATGTCCATGCGGGAGATTGTTTCATCGCTTTTCCCATTTTCCTTAGACGCCTTGGGAAACTTGTTACATTGGAAACGCTTGTGTGACTAGGGGTATAAACGTTTGTAAATTTGTCAATTTTCAACAGGTAAAATAATACCAGAAGTAATGTAAAGGTCCCCTTACTGGTGCTAGTAGCGATTTTACACTTAGTTGACTTACAAGCTCTTCGAATTTACAACCAATATTTTGGCGAAGAGTCTACACTAAAATACCAAAATGTCTCAAATGTCTCTTTTTAATTTCTAACGACAAACAATTTTTTGTCCAACCAGACTGGCTTTCTGTCAGGTCAAAACTGGTCCTTGTCCTGACAAATGACCTGCCTATAGACAAAAATTATTTGCAGGCTTGCATCAGTATAACATTAACAGCTCTTTTCAAGGCTAACTTTTTTCATTTGCATTACAATAATTTATAATCCAACGTGGATGTGAGGCAACTTAAGGAAGTTTCATATATACATGAATCATAGTTTGTCAAAATTGCCTCTCCTCCTTGTGGCATTAATATTGTTTACAGTAATGTACATGAGAAGTGTTGACCATGAAAAGAAGTCTTTTAGTTAAAAGAAATTCCAGAATTAATTTAGCCATTGACTTCATCTCTCACACTTTCACTAAGTATTCAAAACTACATGGTAAATGAAAGAGTCAGGAGTGTTAAGTTTCATGGTTACTGGGAATAAAAATTGAAATATTATGAAATAATAAGGGGTTGGGTACACAGGGCATTGAATCAAAACTTCCAATGAAAAGGGTAAGTTCGCCCATAACAAGATATTTCCTGGAACCACACATTGTCAGTCTAAGCAAAAATAGGAAGAGAAGACATTTCAACTTTAGTATTTACCTCTGAAATTGGACCATTCCTGGTCCCTTTAAGAGCTTGCACCTCATCTGGTTTTAACTGAAACCTTGAAATAAATGCATCTGCTACTGTTTCTTTCATCTGTATCCTTTGGCTAATAAGAGAAGAAAGGGAGAAAAAAATGCTTTATCTTGTGCAGGGCTAAAAAAAAAAAACTTGAATTCTAGCTTGCCTTTTGGCCAAACAGCTCTATAAATATGCTTGCCCCAGACAATTCTTGTTTTACTTTTTTTCTTATTTAGTTGGTAGATGACTTGGCTGGGCCCTTGCCCCTCAGGCAAGTAAGAATGAAAAATTGCTCACCCAGCAGGAACATCTACTTGTCCTGGATGACTAGATGCCCCTTTTTTCAAGCCCTGTTGTGTCATTAGTGTAACTGGATATAATAAGATTTTTTTTTTCAATTTCACATATCAACATGAAAGTAAATCACAAATTTCATTAACATAGGATTTTCACAGTAAGGCCAACTCAGTGTTGAAGGTTCCACGCGATTTGAAATGTGCTCATTTTGTTTTTCAGGGTCCAATCAGTGCAATTACACATTTAATCAATACTGTTACATGAATGTAAATTGAACTCCAGAGGGAAACAAAAAAAGCTCGAGAAAGGATTCAAGAAACATGTACATGTGTGTACTTGTATGTAGTAGTAAATGACTGAAAGAGCATACAGTAGTATAAGGGAGAATGATTTGAGTTCAAGATACATGTGGTGGGAAATTTGAGAAAACTGCTTTTCGATATACATGTAGTGTGGTTCAACTGTACTTATTTAAAGTACACTGCACAATACTCTCAAGGCCATCTATTCATTCTAGGAAATTTCCATCAAAACAGCTCACTCCATCCGCCTTTCAAACCACTTGAATGAAAAAATGTGGCTAAATGCATGTATGTAGAGGTAACAGGTAAACTCTACATTGGACCAAAGTGCCTCACAGGCACTGGAGCTTATACTTGTAGCATAATTTAAGCAGCTTAGAGTATTTTCACTCGGAGTGGAAAGAGACACTGTGAGATTAATTCTTGCTCAAAAATGCAATGTAGTGACCCAAGCTATGACTCAATCCTGGACTGCTTGATCTGGAGTCCAATACAAAAACACAGGGAAAAAATAATATTTTAATGACTTTATCTGGAATTACCTTTCACCTTGAAGTTTCGTTGTTTTGCTAATCAGATCTGAGGTTTGATCTCTTGCAGACTAAAACAAATGAGAGCCACCAGCCCATTACAAATAATACAGAGAAAATTATCTTCATACTAGAGGTTCGTTGTAGGTTTTCCATGGAGCCTAACATTCAAAGCAGTCAGCACTTTCTTAACAGAGAGATAAATACATAGGTATGCCTCAGAAAATATTTATTTATAACGTAGTATTATGTCAAATTGGTAAAGATAAAAACTTGTTTCCTGTAGCAGCTGATGCACCTATTTATCTAAAAAATAAAAAAGGTTGACTTTTGTTTGTTTGGTATAAAGTATCCAAAGTCCAAGTGTCCAGAGCATGAAAGAAGTGTAGAGTGAAACAGGAAACAGAGGTTCATCCCTACGTCTTGACTGTTCCCCATTTCCTAGCTTGCTTTATAACAGAACACAAGATGGTCAAGCTCTTTTTTATTTGTTACATGTAATACTAAAAGCTTTTCATTTTTCCAAGAAATTGGCTTCAAATGAGTTTTACTCTTAAGTTGTGTGCATAGTATGGTGTCAAGGATCACACATGACTGCATCAACACCTTGTTTTGTTTTACAAATTCTCTTCAAAGGCATCTGAATTTCTTCATTAAAAACACATACTATTATTGGTAGTTTAATAATGGGCATAACTCTAATTTACAATTTTCATTTTTCTTGATTAGGTGATGTGTAATTTAGAAGTCTTCTTTCCAAAAACACAACACTTCAAGAGATAAAAGATGTAACCAAATTTAATCAGCAGGTAGTTACTACTAGACTAGGGCAAGTCGATAAATGTCCAATACATGTACATGTACATACCTTGAGACGGCTCGTCATTTCTGTACAACATCTACTCATTTGTTCAATATCTGCATGCACAGCATCAAGTTGCTACAATATTAAAAATTAAGAACTTTCAACTCAGAGTTGACAACAGAACATGTGTACATCTAAATATCATAGTATTCTCCTCCCTGGTACCATGCCAGAAGAGTACTGGAGATTTTGTGAACAAGTTTCAATAAGAGCGGTGAAATTTTTTTAAGGAATATAACTTCTATTTCAATGTCTCTATAGTCTCATTAAGACCATGACAATGTCCTTGTGCTTCCTTGATGGCACACAGAGAACCTGAGTGATACAGGAGGGTTCCATCAACCATTCGAGGGAGCACAATACTGTGTCGTGATCCTTAGCAGATTATTAACTAAGACATAGAAATGGTCGTAGCCCCAGTCGTAGGCCAAAGCCGTAAGTATACATGTATGTCATTGTGCCATTTTATAGTCGTACGATGTTTCGTACCAGTATTTATCAAGAAGGCATATCATATGTGGCTGGTTTGGTAAGATCTGCTGTTTTTGTTTTCCTATACAACGTAACTGTGATAGATCAAGTGAAACCCAGCTACATAAGTTTGAATCCCCAGGTAAGCTATATCAAGGGAATATTTTTCAAAAACCTTAGCACAAAACGTTCTACAAAAAATAAGCTTAACTTTGTATGCCAACAAACCATTAACAAAAACTTTCAATAACATTATCAACTTCCACCAGCTCACCTCTTTGACCTCCCTGAATGCGCTCTCAAAGCTTTCGTTAATAGCTAAGCTTCTTTTTTCAATGTCTCCGCGTAAATTTCTCCTGGAGCGCAAACTGTTGTCGACGAAAAACGTCGACAAGGCCTTCAGGGCTTCCACCATTTCCTACCAAATAACATCAGATTATTCCACATTATCGCAACTTTTCGCTCCACAGGAAACACATCTAGGTGTTAAAATGCTGTTACCTTGTCATTGTCCAGTCTGGTTTCTAAGATCTTGTTTAATTTCCTCGATAACGGGTTATTTGGTTGGGATTCGCTCCCTTCCGCCATCTTGGAAATATTCTACGTGGCTCAACTCAACTCGTCCCAGGGTCTTCTTAGAACACCCACATAATCCTGGGTACTAGGCTCTGGGGCTGCAGTTATTTGCGAAAGCCTCGTGCTGAGGTCTATTGTGTTGGGCTAAAATTGAAAATAATTGACTATTCAATCCCTCAAAATTTTTGCGCACTCAAACCTTGCGCAAAGTCAGTGATCAAGTAAAAGTTTTCGTCGTTGATTACGAACACGCTGAAACGATCTTTTATGCGTTGCCTAGCGATGATTTTATATGCTGAGATATGTTTTGTGTAAAATGACTGGTAACAGAGCAACAAAATTGCGAGACAAACCGCACTCGTGAATTTTAGATCATCTCAGTTCACAACATTTAATTTCGCGTTGCCTCCCACTGTAAAGTATGCTCACTCCCCGCCCGAAAGAGTTTTTCTTATTGGATTAGTTTGGGGGAATTAAATACTCTTGAGGATAGCGTACGAATAACAAGATCTTAAAATGATGGGATCAGCGTTACTAACAGAAACTCAGTGCTGGATCAGTCATTCACTCGTCAGGATTTCATGCTGAAAACAATGAAGTGGAAGGAAAGTTCATATCAGTTTATTTCAAATGCCTGTGTGGGGTGGTCCTTTAATTCTATCGGAACTTCGTAGTTAGCGAGTGTTTGCTCGTTTGACAGCAAACTGCCATTGTTTATATAATCCGTAGAATTATTGTTGCATTTGATTGATACTTACTTATGAGCTATTGAAGGACAGACGCAAAAATGACGTCATTGCATATTTTTTTTATTCTTTATTGTAAAAAAAAAATACCTAGATAGATTTCACGTTGCCGTGCGTCTGTTCAGTAATAGATCACAGAAGACTTCAAATGTGATAAAAAAGAATCAATGAAACACTCGCTTAACGGATTGTGTGCCACTCTTATGTTCTTACCACATTTTGAGGTCAACCGTGATCTGTTAAAACAAAATTAAAAACGATTGTGCTGTGTTTATCATGGCAGAAATAATGACAAACACTCAATATGTACTCTTGCACACTGATATGAGATCATACAACATTTCAAAACTTGTTTTATCTACCTTGCGGCATTGCTGTTACTTCTGGTGTGGCAGTTTTCAATCAGGCTTCAGTTCTCATATTGCAACATTTTAGGGCCATGTCCCATTAATTTTAAAATCTCAAAGGTACTAGCCATCTCCCTTGATAAATCCTGGATTCGCCCGTGGCTGAACGTATTAAACCGTATTATTGTTAAAGGAGCTCAGTCACGTTATTTTGAATTATTTTACCCACGTACAAAATTAGCTTTAAATTGAAGGAAACCTGAAAATAGTAGCTAACTACTACTATAGAAAACCCCAAAGAGATAATAGTAAACCATAAAGGAACCCGGCCCTATCCCCCACTGGGGGGCAAGGAACTAAGCAGCATAAAGGAACAAGATGCGCAAGCCGTTACGTAGCTCCTTTAAACCCACCTAGTCACCTGCAAACAACAAAACTGTCTGAGTGTATCTTTTACTGCTTTTCTCATCTCTCTGATCTTCCAGAAGTACAGAATCGGGTTTAGAGATGAGTTCAACATAACCAGGGACAACGTTACCTCCCACGCGAAGTCACGTGACGGCGAACGTAATCCAGTGATGGCATACAAGGCTGCGACAACACAAAATGGAAGATAGCACGCCACTAGTGTCATTTGCAGCCAAAGGGCTGCAGACACTGTCTTTCTGTATCGTGCAATATTGACGGGACGTCCTCCGCCGTTGAATTTCCCTTGACGTTGAATATTGTCTTCTACTTGCGATTGATGTTGGCGAAGTGTGATGTAGATTTTCGTGTATGAGAAGGTCGAGGTTATTAAACACAAAAACAGAACAATGCACATAATCCCCACGGTAATAAAGTAACTGAAATTGAACATCATTGCTGTGATGCCATTGGAAAGCCAGAGAAAAACCACAAAGAACCGAGCTCGTTTGAGTGTGACGATCTGCCTGTACCTTAGTCCCAGCTGCAGAGCAAGAAGTCTATCCAAGCTGATAGTAGTCAGTGTTGTCAAAGAAACTCCACAAAAAAATCCGCTGGTGATACTTGTTAGTCTTGAAGCATAAGGACAAATGGTGGAGAGTCGAGGAGACGTCAAATATGCGGTGTAGAGAGGTTCTAGAATGAAGCCAACGCAAAGGTCGCTGCTCGCAAGGCAACGAAACAGTAGTTTCGATGGCGGATGAAATGAACACTCTTTGTTCAGTGCAATGAGGATAACGACATTCCACAGAAATGCAGTGAAGCAAAAACAAATGTTCAACACTGAAAGAAAAATGTGTAGCTGTACTCCGAATAATCCATTGGTACAAAACAATGCTTGAGTTGTGGTGTGATTGCTATCTACAGTTAGGTCCGCCATTTTTCCTTTCAAGAATCAGATTCAGTGTTTTCCTGACAACTCAGCGTAGTCTCGTGTTTTCTTAGTGATTATTGGTCCCAGAAGAGAATGGAAACCTCTGCCGGGGACCAGGGACCACAAGTCTTTTTTCTTAAGTTCAAAGTTGGACAGGATTTCATTAATCTGGTCTACTTCTTCAGCTGTGGGCATGCGGTCTTGATACCTGTCCTGATGATAAGAAAGTACCTTTTTGTTATAGGAAGATAAACGATGCTTTTTTTCACGTTGTATTTGCGCTCACGAGTACACAACAATATCGTTATAACATAAAATTTGATGCCATCCCATGGGTGTGGCATTTGCACTTTTCTCACAGCCTCACCATGTTGATTTTGTATGCGCCAGCTGTCCCACTGTGGGGCGTTTGCCACCTTCTGAAAACAAAATGTCAAATGCCCGGGGGGGGGGGGGGCATGAACCGGCTTGGAATTGGCAGAGGCATAAATTGGAGCAATTTAAACAAACCAAATGGTAAAATCTCAAGAAATACCTATTGCAAGTGTTGGCGATCTGAAATTGAAGTTTGAGTTTCGAAAAAAGTTTAAAAAAAACCATTCCAGGAAAATATTTGTCCAGTAAAAGTTCGTAAACACTTTTTCAGGTCGGTATCGCGGACTGTAATCTATTTATCGCTAGTTCAACTTTCACTTGCAGATCGTTATCTGTAATTCGATCAAACTTAGTTTTCTATCGAACGCCACCAAAAGTATGGGAAGTATACGCGTGAACGATCTGCATGGGTGGATCCAGGATTTTTCATAGGAGGGGTCCACCACTAAGGAATGGTGCAACTCAGTGACTAGTGAGGTAAACAGATTTTAACAGTGAATACGAAAAAGAGGGCTTCATCTCTCGGGGAGGGGGGGGGCGCAACCCCTGCACCCTCCCTCTAGATCCGCCCCTGATTTGCTCTAATCTTTGATTGCCATTATTCCTACTTCTAAACGAATTTTAAGTTCTACCTGTAGTTTAATCTTGAATATGATTGGTGGACTACACAGTTGAACGACATGTCAAAATAGAGTTAAAGCAATGATGTTATTATTGCTTTTCTGATTCTCACAGTAAGCGCTTCTAACTCAACTTAAATTAACGCAAACTCTTAGGCCGAAAGAGTTTAAAACAAAAGAAATTATTGCTAGCGACCACGAAATTCGTATTTCCTGCATTATGCAGGAAATTAAAGCGATTAATACAAAGAACTATTGTTTATGGTGACATTGACCACGATCAAAAAAAGACATAATAAAACGCAGAATCAGGTCTCTAAATAAGCGAGGCTACAACCGATGAGGTACTCATCAAAATTACGTCCGTTTGTGGTTTTGGGCAAAGGTAATCTCTACAGATATAGTCACCAAGAAAAGGTTTGTATTGATGACCCTTCAAACAAAAGTACATCAGTTTTACATATTACCTTGTCATTATTGTTGCTGTTTTGTTTCTGGGTGGAAAATTTTGCGTTTTGTTTCAATTCCCATCTACAGCTGTAAGGTCGATTGAAAAATCAGTAGATGATTTTGACGCGACTCATTCTTTCCAGTAATGGTCAAAGTTTTGTGTGTGTGTGTACTGTGGGTAAACTGCTCTCCGCAGGAATACTGAAACACAATGGTTTCATTTCAAAGTCAAACTCCGGCAATTCATCTTTGGCATCAGTTTTCTTTTCTTACACTTGTATCGGTCGATATAAAAAACATTGATATTCAACATCTAAGGTTTGTGGTTTTTACCTGAAAAGACGGTTGGTCATCCAATCTTTAGTTCACGATTTGGCGTTAGCTGTGTCGCCCGACAACCGAGAAATAATTCCCATCGAGTTTAATTAAACACTAACACTTGCTGTTTATGTAGTATGTTGGTAGAGTTTTACAATAGGCGTGATCAATCTGTAGCTGTGTTTTTGCTGAGTGGCAATGTCAATCTAGAGCTGTTGATAAAAAAAAAAACTATCATTATACTTCAAATCGTGAATACCACTCTGCGCAAAACAGCATGTTTCCCCGCGAATTATAGCAAATTTCTCTGAATAATATATATTACATTTTATCATAACATTAAGAACAAACTTCTATTCTCTACTTTTACTTATTAGAAACCTTTTTTATGATACCCCAGCCAAACAAGGTAGTATTTTTTCCTTGTAAAACATATAAATCTACTTCGTTTAAGAAGGCTTAAAATTTAAGAGAAAACTTGTCTACGGCTCGTGTTTTCCTTAAACTCCCTTCAATTTTAATTCATAACGGCGACAATAATACGGTTACTGTTTCACATTATTACGTAATGTTTGTAACAATGACCATTAAAATCGTAATCTTTCCGTGTATTTGGTAAATTTAACGATTTCTAGGAACTTAAAACCAAGAGATTATCAAGATAAATACCTCTATAATCTTGTGCTTAAGCCTAAAAGTTTATTGCACTTTTTCGTTGAAAAAATTCTGGGGGGTGACTTCCTAGTTTGTTTTAAATGATGAACTTGGCAACATGCTGTTAAGTGTAAACAAAAACACTGTATGCCTCATTAAAAAAAGAAAAAAAGTTCTTGCTCTAGCACAGATTTTATGGTATATTTTCAGGCACGCCATGCAAAATGATTTCTCCTTGTAATTATTTGCTCGGTTTTAACAAGGTCTCGCTTCAGTTTCGGTCGGGTGAATTACAGACGGTGTTTACATCAGCGCACCGAATTTAAAAAATCAAACAAAACTGTAATTATTTCGGTGTGTTTCATTGGCCCAAACCTCGATATCCTCTACAGTTTGCTTACAAAGGATTTTTTATGAATATTTAATTTCCCTTTACAAAAAAAACTGAGAGGCACAGTGTGATTTTAAACATGGGTCCTTGAGAATCGTTGTTGTGAAAACTGTGTATTGATTAACTGATAAACAATTCAGAATTATCTGACGAAAATTTGCGAAGGAAAACTATGTTCCAACGCGGCAGGTGTTACCTTGGAAATCAATTGAAAATGTGACACGACTTCAGCAAATGAAATTACATTTGGCAGCCTTTCATAAATTCAATTCAACTCGAGAAAAGCTAGAAAATCTAAGCATCAGAATTCAACCAACTGGTCTGTAAACGTTTTTAATTTTCTGTGCTGAGTGAAACTGTCAGACTAAACAATTCTTGCACTGAAAGCTACGATGTAACTACACTGCACCCCAGAAATTTAAGATCGTGAAAGGCTCGCGTGCAAAGATGGAGATGATAGAGATTTACCTTAAAGTAGCCGGTTGTGATTTTATGTATGACGTGACTTGCAACCCCCCAAAAAAGTAGCAGAAACAGACCGTGGCTGTTCAGTCATTCCGCAAGGATTGGTGATAATGGCTTGTTTTACTTTTAAAATTTGATTTTATCCTTACATTGTTTACTTTATGTTTAATTAAATAGTATCGGAGATAAAATTATGAATTTAATAAGAAAAATTTTCATTTTTTTCTGTTTTTTGCATTAGGTGTTGTCAGTTTACACAAGATCATATTGTAGTTAACTCAAACATGCCTCTTATATTGTGCGTCACCTCAATCAGATAAGACAGGGGCGGATCTAGGGGGAGGGTGCAGGGGGTACGCACCCCCTCCCCCGAGATAAAGCCTTCTTCGTATTCCCTTTTAAAATTTGTTTACCTCACCAGTCAGTTACACCATTCCTTAGTGGTGCACCCCCTTTTAAGAAAAATGAAGAATAGGTTTGCAAGACATTTTTTTGTCATGTTTCGGATGGGATAAAAACTGCAGGCAACATGAAAAATGCAAAGTAATAATTTTACTTTCTTTGGGACAGTTAATCGTGTTGTGCTCTTTCAATATTCAGAATATTTTTTTTTTTTTTTTTTTTTGCAGCCCTATCAGAAACTGTATCGCGTATGCTAATGAGGCTACGCAGGGCCCCTATTGATATCAGCCAATGGCTGATGGGGACACCCTGCCTGAATAAAGTTTGACTTGAATTGACCTGAAATATTGTAAACAAAGATTTTCCAATTGCGCTTATTTCTTTCTATATTATTGTGTTCCAAGTTACCATCACACATGATGGCCGCGCCGGATAATGCCCACACCACCCTATAGGGAAGTGCAGTGGTCTAAGTAATGGTTTGTTTGTGGACTCAAGGTCTAAGCTCTGGTCCCTCGTCACCTTGAGCACAGGGAGCCCTCACATCCGTTTAGAATATGAATAAAAGATTAACCTACCTTTATTGCGCGTGTTTTGTGTTTTGTGGCGGCCATTTTGAATTTTTCAATACGCGGTCTGCTAGTGCGAGGTCTGGAACCGAAATTACGGAAGTCTGGGACGGCCAGGAAAATTCGCAAAATCTCGGAGGATAATTTGGGTTCCAGACCTCGCACTAACAGACCGCGCGTGTATCAAAAATTCAAAATGGCCGCCATAAAACACAAAGCACGCGCGACAAAGCTAGGTTACTCTTTTTGATTCATATTCTAAACGGACGCGAGGGCTCTCTGTGCTTGAGTTGTCGAACAAGCCTGATTCTCATATCGTGCGCATATCCAGCCAGGAGTATAAGTGAATAGTGACAAACTCGTCTCTAGAGTCCGCGCGTGTTACCCTGATTCTGGTTCACGTGTACGCGTGCATTCAAGTTTAATGATTGGGTTTTGAACATGCGAAAAGACAGAGTAGCCGCTGTAACCAATACTGGCTCACCTTCTGATTTCTTCCAGAGGTCTCAGTTTCTTGGTGCTAACTTTGAGGGTCGCGGGCTCGTGGAACGAGATTGGGGTAGTGATGAATTGCAACCTGCAATCTTCCACTGCGCAGTTATTATTATTTTCGACAGTAATTAACATTATTATACATTGTAGCCACCATCTGTCTTCTCGTTGGCTAAAAGCCTACAGTTAATTTTGGGAAACAGCGCAACCTACAGATTATTCACTAATCTGCTAGCAGATTAGTGAATAGTCCTTAGGTTGCGCGCGCAATGCATGATTTCCAAGAGCAATGTCAAGTTCACGTAAGAACATGGCTTGTCGAAAATAAACTGTGTTTGGTGCGATAATGCGTTTGTCGTTATTTTCTTTAAAACAATGTATAATAAAACAATTATGAGATTCGGTGGTTTTTGTGATATCGGAAATAATCAAGGTCTCGGTTAGCATTATCAGCCTCAGCCTTCGGCTTCGGCTGATAACACCGGCTTACCTCGACCTAGTTTATTCCGGATACCACAAAAACCTCATCCAATAATTGTTTAATATTGCATTGCAATATTGCGGATTTTTTTTGTTTTGGCTTCGCGCAGAACAAGAAGTGGACGAATGATAAAGACATCTAGTAGGGCTGTGTTTTTAGCTTAACTTCTCAAATATCATAAGTTACGTAAGTTCGTGTCAAAAAAATGCCATTTCTCTTTTATTTCCCGTGAACTGTGGAAGAACCAATTTATTTTCCGTGAAACGTGATCTTTACCCCCCCCCCCCCCCTTCCCTTTACCTCTCCAAAGCTCAGTCAAAAGTGTCCATAGATCTTGAGGGGAAAAACGTATAAATGTAATTCATAGCTCCTATTAGCACTTTTACATAGTAAATGGTTGACTATGGCGGGAAAATTTGGTCACGCTGACCTGGATCTTACCTAGCACTGAATATGTACCAACAGCTAATCTTAGGTACCGTAATGCATGGAAAAAGATTCTAAAGCGCTGGAAACTTTAAAGCTATAAATTATTTGTACGTCTCCTGTTTGTGAGCATATATCCTGTAGAACTGAAAAATTGAAAAACCCTTAATTAATAATAAATATTTTAAACGAGGTGAAAATTTTAAATCACGAATGATTATAGAAATACTTCCCCTCTATTGAAGTATAAAACAGTACTGTTCGAGGAGTTCACAACAGTACTGTTCACAACAAACTATACGAGGAGGGAATTGAATGCCTTTTCGATGAGGGAATCTATTTTAAAACAAGTAATACCAAACAGAAGATGTTTGCGCATGCAATGAATCTTTGAGTATTTTGTCTATATATGCTTCCAGAAAACGCTTTGTCGAAGTCCGAAGTGTGTAATGCAATCTAATGAGTCAATTAATTCTATATCTTGCACGCACGCAAACTTATAAATGTTTTAAGTTTTAAACGTTTCAACATTCACGAGAAACGATAAGAACGCAGCTAAATTGAGAACCGGCCTTTCAGTACAAAAATTTATTTATATAAGTCATTTTTAAGGTAGCGAATTTTCACGTACAACACCAGCGAGACTCTCAAACTTTCCCAAAAGTCAGTGAATCACACAAAACAAACATCTTTGAGAGTAGCGTTCGAAGTTCAAGAACTTGAAAACCAGTCAGTCTCAATCACTGTGGTAATTACCTTACGTATGCCTGGAGGAAACACGGAATGTTTTTGCTTTGTCTGTGACAGCAAGTCCTAGCCCAAGTAACCAATACAGTTGTTTTGCCGGTCATGCCTTTACAAAGGTATAATTAGTTTCTCATTAAGACTGAAGTCCTAAATAGGATCAGAAGCACTTTTATGTACGTGCTAATAGCGGTCGAATTGTTTCCCAAGCCACAGGAGTGTGAAAGAATAAAATAAAAGTTTTTCAAACAATGGCAGACGAACCAATCGGCTTTTCTTGTCTCATGACAATAAACCCAAAACCGAACTAAGCCATTAACTAAAACTGTGTGAATTTCTTCTCCATTGCCACTGGTGTAAAAACATTTAAGACGTCCGTTTTCCAGTGGTTTTTCTCTGTAAGAATTCAAACTCTTCCGTCAAGACGTATAGCTGAAAAAAGGTGAGGGAGAGAAATTTTTTTTTCGTTACATTGTATTGGGACTATTTCCCGTTTAAATTCAGTGAAGGCAGCTGGCGAGATTTTTGTAGACTATCGCAAACATGGGGTTAAAAAACAGCCAGATGTTTAGAGTCGGTACAGGCTAAAGAAGGTAAAAACCATGTGAAAATATAACTTACAAATCGACCTTAGTTTCATCTGTGCATGACTCCTTACTCGACGCATTTTTTTCACTTCAAGTTAACTGGAATAAGTAAAGTTGGTTTAAATTTTAATCAAAATCGTGCGAGCTTCAAATTGCAAGTCATCAGCTTCGGAGAACTCGATCTCGTTCTTTCCAGAATGCTTTACTGTCATCGATATTTTGTTTTTCAACTCGTTAGTAACTCATGTTTTAATAACAGCATCGGAAAACACGCACTGTCGAGCAAATACAATCCCTAAAGCATGTCACTCAAGAACACCTTGAAGTTCCTGTACATAACACTTCTGATTAACGATCATCTGGGGAATTATTTGTTGAGTACTTTTCTCCGTGACTGAAATTAAAGATCTACTGCTTTTGAACAAGAACAAAGTTGAATAATTTTGAATTATACGCAGCGAATCATGACAGAACAGTTTTTTTCCGACTGTTTTCTCGGTTGAATAACATTTGTCGGTATTATCAGTTTTTTATGACCGTCATTCTTTTCTACAGCGCAAGCTTATCCACTTAACTTCTCCCTTGTTCAATGTTCATTGAGGGACGGAACTGTTGCTATTCGGGTTTCAGGGCAGGTTGCGTTACTATACATTTACTATAATGGATCCAAGTGTAATCGCTTGGAAATGTGAGTGAGGGTTGAATTTTGTATTTCTAGTCTTCGATAACAACTTGCGAGGCGAAAGGTTTTGTCTTAGTTGGCTCGAGGGAATGCACTTAAAATGATTAATTTTTAACTATGTTTTACGAGGCCTATAACAATGTAAGTGACACTAATTATTCAATTCCTTTCAATTTATCCTCGAGCGAATCTGTCTCATTAATATCTTTTAATTACAGTTGCTTTAGCTTTAGTAATTATGCCTACTCTTTGTAGGCTTCACAATTATTTTGGGTCCGTATTTCTTCCCTTACATTTCCCAAAAATTTATCATGGCGTGTTTCGCCGCCTTTGAGCGAAACAAACTTCACCAGTTTTTAAAGATTGTTTCCTTTTCACCTAAGCGCTCGATTTACGCTTTTTTGAGTTTTTCTTTAGCCTTTGCCTCGTTTTCTCGCTGATTTTAAGTTTTGTTGGCTGCTCCTACATTCCAAAAGGAACGTTCCTCAAGTATCGACTGTTCCTCGTTTTTGTGTTCCTATTGACTATAAGAGGACCAGATTTTTTGCATGGTAGGAACCAAACGTTCACTCTAGTGTAAAAGAGGAACTTTCGTTCCGAGTTCCCAACTGTAAATGGAACATATTGTTCTCAAACTGATAAATTAAGACTGTTTTGTTCCGAGTTCCTTTCTGTGCATGGAACCCATTGTTCCGAAATTGGTAAACTAGGACTGTTTTGTTCCGAGGTCCCCTCTGTAAATGGAACACATTATTCCCAAATTAGTCATTTAGGACTGTTTTGTTCCGAGTTTCTATCTGTTGATGGAACACATTGTTCCCAAATTGGTCATTTAGGACTGTTTTGTTCCGAGTTTCTATCTGTTGATGGAACACATTGTTCCCAAATTAGTCATTTAGGACTGTTTTGTTCCGAGTTTCTATCTGTTGATGGAACACATTGTTCTCAAGTTGGTCATTTAGGACTGTTTTGTTCCGAGTTCCTATCTGTAAATGGAACACATCGTTCCCAAATTGGTCATTTAGGACTGTTTTGTTCCGAGTTTCTATCTGTTGATGGAACACATTGTTCCCAAATTGGTAAATTAGGACTGTTTTGTTCCGAATTCTCATCTGCCAATGGAACATACCGTTCCCAAATTGATATTTTTGTTCCGAATTCCCATCTGTGAATGGAACAGTTCGTTCCCAAATTGGCCACTTATTACGAAGTATAGGACTGTTTTGTTCCGAGTTCCTATCTGTAAATGGAACATATTGTTCCCAAATTGGTCATTTGGGACCAGATTTCGGACCATTTCTCTGCGCATTCCTATTTTGTTCCCAAATGGAGGTGTACTTTGTAAGGCAAACAATAGGGCGCGCTCAGACCTGCTTGGGCAAGTTTGGTTGCATGTCACTGTCATGAATTTTGCACAATAGTAATGAGGGCGGGCAAGTAAGGGCATGACTTGGCAAATACAAACATATATGCAGTTCCTTTGCTTGTCATCGGCTCATTGGTTATGGGTCAGATTTAAAGGAGATCGTGTTGGCCAAATGCTCTTCAAAAGGCAAAATGAGCAAGAAGTGCAAGGTCAATTGGTCGGATATCGATGGAGCATCACCCATACCAAAACGGCTTCACTTGGAAAAGGATGAAACCGACAGCTTGTATCACTGCCCAATACAAGAGTGTGACCATGGTGGATTTCAAAGTCAAAGAGGGTGCAGAAAACACGTTAATACCAAGCACAGTTGGTTCTTTTATTTCGATGAAAAGCCCAATTCGAAAGAAACCACAGATTCGCTAAAGGTAGCAAGAAATGTTCCAATGGTGAACACAATTCAAGATCAAACAAGTGAGACTACAAAACATGCCGGAAAGTTACTTCCCTCATTTTCATTGTCTTGTGACATTGGCGAAGTATTCACGAGATGGTTGACTGGAAGTGGTGGCGGTTGCAAGAAAGATCGCGCAGCTCAACAAATAGTGACAAGATGCTTTAAGTTTCTTAGATTTTGTTGTGAAGACGAGGAAGAGTTGACTTTTGACATGGTGGACTTTAGTTTGTGTTCTCCAAATTTGTTGTTCAGGTTTATCGACTACTTACAAGACGAATGCAAGCTTGGACATGGTGGACATTTAGGCTACATAGATGCCATTTCTGAAATGATCGACTTCAGAAAGCTTCATGGCGCATCAGAGGCAGTCTTTCGAAAGTTCTCTGCAACAGAGCTGTACCTCAAAAGAGCGCGAAAGACGGTTGCTAAGATGATGATATTGCAGTGGACACAAGATTTAGACATCGAAACACTAGAAGCGAGGGGCCATTGGGCAACAATGGAGGAGTTGTTGGAGGTGGTGAAATTCCATCTGCCGCGCTACGAGAATACCGTGAAGATTTGCAAATCGAGTCCAACTCAAGTTAACCCTTCAGACTTGACATTTGCCACGAAATTCGTTGCCATGTATCTGTTCATCAAAGTGAAGGGGTCGCGTCCCATGACTTATCAATATTTGACGGTGGACATGATTGCTACAGCTAAGGAAAAGGGTGGATTCATTGATCAGAAAACGTTCAAGACTGCTGGAAAGTATGGATTTGATTCTTTGATCCTGACCGATGCAAACATGCAAGTTCTCAATGGCTACATCTCGAACGTCAGACCTTTGCTTAAACCCCAGTGCGATTTCGTTCTCGTCAACAGAAATGGGGGCCAACATGGTAAATTGGGGGAGATCATGAGCAAACTGGTGTTTGATGCAATTGGAAAGTACATCCATCCCACGCGTTATCGCCAAATTGTTGAAACGCAGAGCCTCAATGAGCTCACTAGCGAGGAGCAGAGGATTTTGTCGGAAGACCAAAAACACAGCTCTGCTGTTGCCAAAGTTCACTATCAAAAGCAACGATCCCGTGAAGTTGCTTTGAAGGGTCACGAGTGCCTACAAAAACTTCAAGGTGCCAAGGGTTCAGAGGTGGACGAGGACGTCCACGCAAGACTCGGAGATTCAACTTCCGACGCCGGGCCTTCAGTTGGAAGAGTGCAAAATATCAACTCCTCCCCCAATAAGGACGCCCTGCCTAAAAGAATCTTGCGCTCTCAGAGGAACATTCGTCGTGTTTTGAAATTCACAAAAGAAGAGGACGATTTTCTAAAGGAAGGGATAACTAAGCACGGGTTTGGACAGTGGACTGCTATTTTGAGAGATGACGATTTCCAATTTCAAGACGGAAGAACAGCGGACTCTCTAAAGAAAAGGGCTGGAATGAAAATGCCACTCGGTTAGCAATTCAACTAGCAAAAAACAACAAATGCACACCAACTAAAATGCAGAGGAAACTGGACCATTTAATTATCGCAATTCGACAAACAGCTAGCCTGTTAACACATCTACGGAACGCGTTTTATAAATGATCAAACTGTAATAAACTCTAATTTCTTGGATACAAAAGTCTATTCTTGTAACGAGTTATCGTAGGTACATGTAGCGTTCTGAGTGCCTAATTCTATTTACTTGATGTGGAAAATTATCAAACTACTGAAAAAGACCACCCTACGGCCTATCTTACGAGGAAATAAAACCGCTTTTACTTTTGACTAGTAAAGTATCGAGTTAGAACGTTCTGGGATTTTTTGACTGCTCGTTGACTGCTGGATTGCCTCTTTCGCTTCTTTTTGTTAGAAGTACTAGCTCGAAGTAGTTCAGCAGAGACTGCACAGTCGTTGAAGCTTGAATGAGGCACAGACGCACCACTTGTGTTCGGAAGAGGAGTGATGAAAATACTCTGTACCTCTTCCGTCTCATCCACTCCATTACACTGCTGAGTGATGAAAATACTCTGCTCCTCGTCCGTCTCATGTGCATGTTGCTGATGCTTTCCAGTGAGTTTTCTAGACGACTTTTCTCGCCACGTAATTTTCATGTCGATGCCATTTTTTGTCGCACTGGTCAGCAATCAACAGTTATTTTACACCAAACAATAAACTCGATTAACAAGCCACAGTGACGGTAAATTCGTGTGAGAGGAATTTAGGAAATGATGTCTACTCATGGTCCCAGTAGGTGCTATCAACAACATCAACCAGAACTAATGAGGCAAGCGAAAAGAGTTGAGAAAATATTATCTACAGCGGCGTGTTTTCATCGTGTATCACACAATTATTACGACTCATGTTAAAAACACGAACAAGAATAAATAAACTGAGACAGTTCTCATCTTGATGTTGGGGAAGGTAGGAAAGCGACGTATCAGTGTCACTGGCTTTTGAAGAAAGATGTAACATTTTCTATGTCACCGCAAATGTGGGATGTGGTTCAATAAAAACAGTTGAAACAGAATATAGAAACCAGAGATAAGTAAAATCTTGTATTTCAAAGGCCAAAGGATAAAAGTGCAAAATGTTATGCTTTAGTTTTGCAAAGAGATATTAAAACAAATCTGAACATTTTCGCAAAATCCGTGAAATCCGTCCTTTCCGCCGTGATTACAAGAAAGTTTGATCCAACTGCCTCCCAGTACTGGAAGTTTCCACCGAAGGTTTTTCCTATTAATGGCGGAAAGGACGGATTTTACGGATTTTGCGGATTTTTTAATTTAATTTAAATCTTCTCTTTAAAACTGTAAGTATAATATAAATAATATATTATAATATATCATTACTAATATTTTACTTACAGTCTTAAAGAGAAGAATTAAATAAAACCAATTGAAAAAATCCGCGAAATCCGCGAAATCCGTCCTTTCCGCCATTAATAGGAAAAACCTTCGGTGGAAACTTCCAGTACTGGGAGGCAGTTAAGTGAAACTTTTTACTAAACACGGCGGAAAAGACGGATTTCACGGATTTTGAAACATTGATAGATTTAACTTAGTCATTCCCTTCCATGTCTCAGGCAAGTGTCTTCTTGTGAGAGAACAGTTTGGACCGTTTACCTTTAATTTTTCAACTTTGTTTCAAAATCCAACAACGTTGCTGTTTTTCAATTTTATATTGACTGGGAAATTGCAGTTCAACTTCTAAATGCTTTTACGCCATGGAGCGACAATGAAATGATATGATATCTAAGACTTAACAGATTTAATGAAAATTAGCAAAAGGAACGAGGACATTTGGGAAACGATCCTGTACATTTCCCAAAATTTTTACAGGGTTTATTTTACTGCCTTCGAGAACATCAAAGTGCTCTAGATTTTGAAGCTTGGTTCTATTTTACCTAAACGTTTAATAGATGCTTTTTTAGCTTTAAAGCTGAACTTGTTGGTTTATTTTTCACAAATTTTAAGTTTTTTCGGCTGTTCCGATATTTGTAAAGGAACGTTCCTCTGGGATCGAGCGTTCCTCATTTTTGTGTTCCTATTAACCTTAAGAGGACCAGCTTTTTACAGAGTAGGAACATAGCGTTCACTGTAACGTAAGACAAGAACATTTTGTTCCGAGTTGTCAACTGCAAGTGGAACAAATTGTTCCCAAATGAGTGATTTAGGACTGTTTTGTTCCGAGTTCCTTTTTGTACATGGAACACATTGTTCCTAACTTGATAAATTGGGTCTGTTTTGTTCCGAGTTCCTATTTGTGCATGGAACACATTGTTCCTAACTTGATAAATTAGGACTGTTTTGTTCCGAGTTCCTATTTGTGCATGGAACACATTGTTCCTAACTTGATAAATTAGGACTGTTTTGTTCCGAGTTCCTATTTGTGCATGAAACACATTGTTCCTAACTTGATAAATTGGGTCTGTTTTGTTCCGAGTTCCTATTTGTGCATGAAACACATTGTTCCTAACTTGATAAATTGGGTCTGTATTGTTCCGAGTTCCTATTTGTGCATGGAACACATTGTTCCTAACTTGATAAATTAGGTCTGTTTTGTTCCGAGTTCCTATTTGTGCGTGGAACACATTGTTCCGAAATTAATAAAGAAAGACTGTGTTATTCCGATTTTGCTATCTGTGAATGGAATATATTGTTCCGAAATTGGTCATTAGGAACAAGTTTTGGACTTTATTGTTCCGATTTATCGATCCGTTAACTATGTATTGTGTCACTGAATAGGCGTGTACAGACCTGCCTGGGCAAGTTTGGGTTGTATCTCACTGTCATGAATTTTACACAATAGTAATGAGTGTGGGCAAGCAAGGGCATGTTTTGGCAAGTTGAAACGTCCTTTTGTTTCGGCTAAGATTTAAAGGCGATTGTGCTAGCCACATGTTGTTTAAAGGGAAAAAATGAGCAAGAAGTGCAAAGTCAATTGGTCAGATGTCCAAGGAGCATCACCCAAACCAAAGCGGCTTCACTTGGAAAAGGATGAAGCAGACAGCTTTTACCATTGCCCGATACAAGAGTGTGAACATGATGGATTTCAAAGTCAGAGAGGCTGTAGAAAACACGTTAGCACTAAACACAGTTGGTTCTTTTATTTTGACGAAAGGCCCGATTCTAAACAAGTAACAAAGTCGCTGACGATTGGAAGAAATGAAGATGAGACAAGCGAGACCACAAAGCACAACGTGAAGTTACTTTCTTCATTTCCATTATCATGTAACATTGGCGAAGTATTCACGAAATGGTTGACAGGAAGTGCTGGCGGTTGTAAGAAAGATCGTGCCGCTCAACAGATAGTGACAAGGTGCTTCAAGTTTCTTAGATTTTGCTGTGAAGATGAAGAGGAGTTAACGTTTGAAGTGGTCGACTTTAGTTTGTGTTCTCCAAATCTGTTGTTTAAATTTATCGACTACTTACAAGATGAATGTAAGCTCGGTCATGGTGGGCGTTTGGGCTACATAGATGCTATTTCTGAATTGATCGACTTCAGAAAACTTCATGGCGCATCAGAAGCAGTTCTAAGAAAGTTCTCTACGACAGAGCTGTACCTCAAAAGAGCGCGAAAGACGGTTGCTAAGATGATGAGATTGCAGTGGACACAAGATTTAGACATCGAACACTAGAAGCGAGAGGCCATTGGGCAACAATGGAGGAGTTGTTGGAGGTGGTGAAATTCCATCTGCCGCGCTACGAGAATACCATGAAGATTTGCAAATCGAGTCCAACTCAAGTTAACCCTTCAGACTTGACATTTGCCACGAAATTCGTTGCCATGTATCTGTTCATCAAAGTGAAGGGGTCGCGTCCCATGACTTATCAATATTTGACGGTGGACATGATTGCTACAGCTAAGGAAAAGGGTGGATTCATTGATCAGAAAACGTTCAAGACTGCTGGAAAGTATGGATTTGATTCTTTGATCCTGACCGATGCAAACATGCAAGTTCTCAATGGCTACATCTCGAACGTCAGACCTTTGCTTAAACCCCAGTGCGATTTCGTTCTCGTCAACAGAAATGGGGGCCAACATGGTAAATTGGGGGAGATCATGAGCAAACTGGTGTTTGATGCAATTGGAAAGTACATCCATCCCACGCGTTATCGCCAAATTGTTGAAACGCAGAGCCTCAATGAGCTCACTAGCGAGGAGCAGAGGATTTTGTCGGAAGACCAAAAACACAGCTCTGCTGTTGCCAAAGTTCACTATCAAAAGCAACGATCCCGTGAAGTTGCTTTGAAGGGTCACGAGTGCCTACAAAAACTTCAAGGTGCCAAGGGTTCAGAGGTGGACGAGGACGTCCACGCAAGACTCGGAGATTCAACTTCCGACGCCGGGCCTTCAGTTGGAAGAGTACAAAATATCAACTCCTCCCCCAATAAGGACGCCCTGCCTAAAAGAATCTTGCGCTCTCAGAGGAACATTCGTCGTGTTTTGAAATTCACAAAAGAAGAGGACGATTTTCTAAAGGAAGGGATAACTAAGTACGGGTTTGGACAGTGGACTGCTATTTTGAGAGATGACGATTTCCAATTTCAAGACGGAAGAACAGCGGACTCTCTAAAGAAAAGGGCTGGAATGAAAATGCCACTCGGTTAGCAATTCAACTAGCAAAAAACAACAAATGCACACCAACTAAAATGCAGAGGAAACTGGACCATTTAATTATCGCAATTCGACAAACAGCTAGCCTGTTAACACATCTACAGAACGCGTTTTATAAATGATCAAACTGTAATAAAC
>NW_028301553.1:25277500-25285000 GCF_042242905.1 Orbicella faveolata
TTTAGATTTCCAGAAAAAAAATTTCAGATCTGAGAGTCCTTAATTACCAATATCACGACCACAAGAGGCACATCAGTGTCGGAAATAACAATTTTATTGCGTGCCTAACAGGTGGATATTTATCAGTTCCAAAGACTGATTTGCAATCTACAATGAGAGCACCTGCCAGTGGCGCAATTCTTTTATCAAAGTGTAATCTTAACGCTTTAGCGCTTCATGAGTAAAATAAGTTATTTTCTCGTTATCAAATACCATCGAACACGGGGCAGTGGATGCAGATACGAACATTCACTCCTACGCGAGACTTGGGCACGTGAATTTGCAACTAAACACCCACACGAAATTAAGAACACATTTGATCAGGCAATCCTTTTATCACTGAATGACAACATTTGCGGTGGATGCCAAAGACTTTGCAGCTGTTCGATCCCATAAAATATCAATGTTTTGCATCCCAAGGTTAAATGAAGACACCTTTTAAAATTAAACAAATTATTGTGGGCGCTCTGATTGGTTCAAAATATTTTTATGACATTTAGGAGCTGTTTAAAAGTACATTTCGTGTGTTTATCTTGTTAATGAAATATAAACCTTTCTTTTCTTATTTACACAGTGAAGAACTCGTTAAAGCTTGGGAAATTTGGCAGCAGCTGTAGAAACAGACTCTTATCTCTTGCTTTGCTACAGCTTTCCTCGTTCTCAAAGGCAAAATGTTTTTTCATTTCAGTAAATGGAACACCACCAGTTTTCCCTCACACTTTGCTTGTATTTAAGAAATTGAAAACATTTTCTTCGTTTCTATCAAGTTGTAGAAACACGGAAAAAATGTAATCTGTTTTTTTTTTTTGTTTTTTTTTCAAAAAAAGGGAAAATTCCTTATTTATTTCGAATATCAAATGTTAATTTATTTTTGTTCGCGCTATCACTTACGTCACTGCTAGTACCAGAAGTGCTACTTTTAGCGTGCACCTTCTTAGAGGGGTTTTTCGAACTCGAGTTCCTAAGAAGTGACACCCTCGCCAGATATGCCCGAAATTTTTTTCTTTTCTTTTCTTTCTTATTTCTTTTTTTTTTTTATGTCCAATGTGAGAGGTAAAAATCCTCAAGAAACAAAAAAAGTGTCCGATTTGCCAAATAACTGCAAAGGAACTAGTTGAACACAGCTAAGGTTACTTGAGAGAAGACGTCGTTTTGAATTACATGCCGTTTAGTCGTCATGGTAAATTTTTGAACTTTATCGTTAAACGTGTTTCATGCGCGTTCACTGAAGCTTTCGACAACTCGATTGAAGCATTGTATCAGATTGGATTGCAGAGCTGGAAGAATTACATTATAATCTCCAGGGTCCCTAGCCGGAAAAAAATATGACTGAGGCAATGTCCATGAAAAAAATTATGACTGAGGAAACTTTCACGGTTAAATTCTCTTCCTAGGTATTTAGGGTGTTTACGATCACTATAAACAACAACAAAAAAACGAAAAACAAATGACCGAGGCGTGTGCCTCGGTTTTCCAATTACTACTTGAGCTACTTGATCTCCACATCTCCCTCGTTCTAAATAGACGCCATTTTGGTTTTTATTTTCAGTTCGTAACGCTGTACTGTTCACTTCGGCTCGCCTTGCAAAACAAGAACCAGAACCCGCTTAGAAGAACTATTGACTCTAAAATCAAATCCGGTTGGGTAGACAGACCCCTTAGGTTATTTCGTTGATACACCTGTGTTGGGGGGTTAAAAACGTTATAAAGGTGTAATCTATTGCTGAAGGCCACAGGCTTTCTTGGGGAGTCCAAGGCTATCTCAGCTTATTTTGGTGGAGAAGGCGGAAGCTGTGCCTTTTTTAGCGAGAGGGGAGGGGTTTTATCTCTTAATTGGGACGTGGGTGTCCAAACAATACGAAAACACGTTCCCAAAAGGAAATTCATGATTGTCACCCAGAAATATCACGGATAAGCCAGGTCAGTCTCTTAATTCAACTTTCTGAATCACACTGAAAGACAATTTAACTTTCACAAGTTGTAACTGTGTACAGTGTTGTGTTTTCCGCGCTAATTGTCAAAAGGTTAAGAGCTGAATTTTTCCTTTATTTCTCTCTTCTGTCTTGCAAATAAACGCAACAAGGCTGGAGCCTCACTAGAAAACCTGACAGTTCATTCGGTCTCCAGTATCATCGAAAATAACCGAGTTCTACAATAGCTTAATTATAAACTACTTGTTCCAAACCTAAATAAACTTTTCTTGTATTTGATATAGCATTATGAGAAATAAAGGAATGAATCATTCTATTTAATTGATACGAGTGTTTTGCTGGAAAGCACACTGGTTATATTCAAACGAAATTAGATCCGGGATTCTAGAGGCGAACTTTCAATAACCTCCCTAGTATGGATGTTGTGACGTCATCCCATGCCTTTTCACGGTGGTTGTGCAATGAGCCAGCAAAAAAGGGAAAGGTATCCTTATAATAAAAGGAAAATTTCATTGGGGCCTTCCAAAAAATTTTATTTGCTCGTGTTCAAAACAATATTTTTGAACGAGCGCAGTGAGTCCCGGGCTCTCTAGGAGAATTTAGGGACTGGATTAAGTGTTTTCCTCCTAAAGGAGTTCCGCTTAAGGGCAATTTGTCACCTATTAGTAATAACTAACAATCATAATATGTAAAAATTTAAAAAAAAAAAATTCAAGATTAGCGCACGATAGCGTCATCTATATCAATACTCAGTCCTCCTATTGACAATGTAACATAGCCAATGAGAGCACCAGAACCTCAGCAGTTATTGTAAAATGATTTCTCGCCCATGCGCAGCCATTTTTTCGCTCACCCCATTCTTTCACCTCACGCTCGACGGACGAAAAAAAAAAAACAGAGGAATGCAAAGCCTGTTAATACGAAATAATCATCTCAATTAACAAGACACCTGCCATGAGACAAAATGCTCGGGATTGATATTTCGAAGATATCAACTGAGGAGGATGGATTATTATATAGCAAGGTAAGCCGAGCGTTCTCTTTTCTTTCTTGATAAGAATTTTGCCACACGAACCGTTTCCATGGCCGGAAACGGTCATACTTTGTGTGTTTTTTGTTTTGTGACATATAATATACTACTTACCAAACTTACTTGCTCGAGCCGTACAGAAGAATATTGGCCTTTGGTCGCCTCGCTGCGCTCAGTCCGTACTATCACGACGTCGGGCCATTATTCCCCAGAACGGCTCTCGTGCTCGGTTAGTATTAAAGAGATTAGTAATCTACTTGAACAATTCCATTTAGTTTGGACTTCTAGCTCACCTCTTGAGAAGCCTTCGTCAGCTTCTTTTCTTGTCATTAAACTGTCTTGATATCCGTGCCTCTGTGAAGCAAGTTGATAGGGATATGCATTACTTCCATTCCACCCTCCAGCATCCCTCATGCTGTGAAATTCGCCTGTAATATTAAAGCAGAAATGTTACCTACAATGACTGCAGCTCTGCGAAACACATTTGTAATCGTTAGTTTTCATTTTGCTGATATGAAACTACTGAAGTTTACAATAACTGTTAAATTTCTCGCTCACTCATTGGTCCCTCTAAAGTTAACGTCCCCGATTTCCTGCCTTTCTAACACAGGAAGGAAACGACAGCCACTCTTGAATCTAAGGTCCTTTTTCAGTATCACGGTGACTGAAATGACCTGGAAGGAACAGGGCGTGCGATACACTATTTCTACCCGTTCATTAAATAAATATTTTGCATTTACTTCCTCTGAAAAAAGATTCACGAAAGACAGATTGAACATGGCCGAGTGGTTAGGGCGCCCGACTTGAAATCCGGAGGTCGCGGTTACAAGTCCTGCTCTGACCACTAAGCTGGAGTTGTTTCTCAATAGACCCTGGTTCAACTCCTCGGTATTGCTCGTAAATAGCCAACTGGTCTGCCTTCCGCCAGATGGGATTTTTTTAGCTTTTTTATGTTTAGTTGACATAATTGTTTCTTTCAGTTTAAGTGGCATGCCTAAGGACTACCTAGGTTAAGCTAAGCGCATTGACCACTATAAACGGCATTTGAACATTTTTTGAGGAGCAAAGGCATGGGGAATAAAGGAGAACTAAACGCGCAAAGAAACCATTGCTATTAAACGACATGTTGTCCAAACATACATTAATGCGTTAATTCGAATTTCTCCGTGGTTCACTTCAGTTCAAAATACAAGACAAATCGTGATTAAAGTCTTGGGAAAATTATCTACTTTTCTCCTCCCCTCCCCTGTTTTCTAAAATCGTAGCAGCAAAGACTCCGTAAGACCATATTGTTCAGTAGAACTTCGACATTGGTCCGTCGGGAGGGCAAGAAACAATTAAAAAACCACACGCGTGGCGTTAGATCACTTCAAATTAAGATATATTTATCTCACTTTATCTCATATCGAGATTTTAACAACCTTCTCAACTACTTTTGTCATCGGTTGCAACTACCATCTATTATTCTTATTTCTGTTGCAGCGTTGATCAATTATTGCATGATTTTTAGCTCGTGAAAAGCTTTTCATCATAGAACACTCGAATACTATATAGCCTACGGGCTTTGTTCGGACTAGGAGACTGTGGAAAATGCTAACTAAAGAAAAAGACATCTATTCTTAAGCAATTTGACTTGTAAATGAAACGTCATTGTCTGTCTTATCATACACTGAACACGTGCCGAGCGTTCTCGATTCAAGGACGTTGACCAACAAAGAACTGAATAAAACGGATTTTCCATTTTACCATCAAAACAGAAAATCCTGACTATATCCGAGATGTAACCATTAAAGTGCTCGAGATTGTTTTTGATTTATTTAGCTCAATTATTCTAGAAGGTTTATAAGTGTGTTTTCAGCAGTCTAGTCCAGAGTCTAAAGGTGACAGACTAACGAGATGAGTAAAAAACGCACTACCATTTCCGTTTCTTTGTGACGTCTCATATTTCTGACTATTTTTCTGAATTTCTACCTTAACTCCGACAAATAATTTTTTAAAATGCTTTCAGGCTATCAGTTAAAATGTTATTTTACATTTCGTGACTATCCATGCTGCGTGGGCTAATTAATACGCTAATATGCAATTTTCTGCTTGACGCTAAATTATTTTCAAGAGCCACAACTTGTTGAACATGTAAATATTGATCTTGGCTCCGCTGCACTTATCACATGGCTCTTTACGAAATTTTAATCTCTAATGTTTAACACAATGCTCTAAACAACCTGCAGTGTAAGGTTACCAAAGAATCTAAATCCGGGGGAAGTACCTTCTTAGACAAGTTAAGAGAAAGCATTTAAAACAGGGTGTTGATCTTCAAAAACTAAAGAAATTCAAATTTGTTAACCTGCGGATAAAGACGAATCCAAGTTAAGGGGCATAAAAAGGCACAGACATTTTTAAGGGTGTAATGAAAACCCACGTATTTTGTCTCGAGAAGCGCGAAGCAATATTTATTACTTCCCTCCCCCCCCCCCCCCGATTAAATAGATTACGATGTATAATGAAAAGTTTATTGTTATTATTTCTTTTTCTTTGTCCACATTTTTATGATAATTCCCACAATAAACTGAAAAGAATTCTGACCTGAAATGTCGTTCACGTACCCCTGATCCACTCTGTTTTAAACAAAGCCACAAGTTTTTTTTTTTTTCCTGAAAATAGATTATACGTGCAATTCGCGAAACATTATGGTAAAATTTAAAAAATCCAATTATCACAAATGTGCTTTAAATTGATTTAGCGACGGCTAGCGTAATGTAAAATCGATTTTTTTTTTTTTTACCTACCAAGTCGTGAGGTAACTTATCAGTAAAATCTGAGAACTATTCACGGACAGTTAAATACGGTAAATTTGAATTCGCCACACCTGACTCACTTTTACCTTTCATTATGACAGCTGAAGCTCAAACCCTGTCAGACAGTTAAAACAAGCCAAGCGGTCAAATAAAAGAATTCAATGACGAGTTCCCACAATTGTTTGTTTATCACTGACTCATTTTGCTTTCCTAGACAGGCAAATACACCACTGGGAGGAACCATAAAGAATACTGAAACTGATTATTAACATCGATATTTACAAAGACATAGTTCGAAAGATTTAGTTCGAACTTAGTTGGAGTAATACAGGTGCGCGGTTTTATCTCCTACCCGAGCGCCTCCGTCTACCCCTACACTGCGTACTACACTTCCCAGCCAAAAGGATGCCTACGCAGTAACCAAGTAGACTCTCAGCTGGATTTCCAAACACAGCGAGCGACGTTACCGATAAAAATTATGGCGCTTTCCAACGCGACCTTGCACGCGGATTCACTCCCTTACTCATGGACTTGGGCTCAACTCAGGTAGCCGCGTGTCTGTAAATATCACGGCATTTTTTACCCACTTACCAGAGTGTGAAGCTTCCAAATTCACAATCAGCCTTGACTTATCCTTTTATCGAACGCTTAGAGAATTTAGTTGATCTATACAACTCAAATGCACAGCGCTTTTATCTTTCCTAACTGATAATGACGACGCTTACGTTATGGTTATCGATGACAATATAAATCGGAAATAACGTCGCCACCCGTTGACATTTGGCCGCCGGCGGTCAAGCAAACTTATCAAACGAGCTGCCACGTAGGTATAACGATCAGATAATTCCATAAACATGAGCTTTTAATGTATCGCCTTTCTAGACAATGGAATAACTCGGCGTAGTAAAGAGTCAGGGTCCATAAAAATGATGTCAAATGCGGCGCGGGCTATCCTGGGGGTACTTTTTTATATTTCGTGATTCGAAAGACCGACCATATTGAATTTTAATTTCGTTGAGTCAGCAAAACATCATAACGCTATTTATTTGGTTACGTCAAACAGGTTTTTTACTGATCCGAAAACAGGCGGCATTCGGGCAAGACTATGTCGGGTAGATCTGGAGAGGCGTCGCAGCGCTCGGTTGTGAAATACATTATAATGCCGTAAGTTTACAAATCGTTAGTCTTGGTTGTTACAACTTGTTTCGTCTCTCGAGTAATTTGTTCCCCGGAAATAACCTTCATTGGAGGCTGCTTTGGTACACTGCACTCGGATATTTTTATTTCCCGCGCTTTTCCTTCCCTTCAGGAAGTTTTCGCGGCCGAAAAAATTATCGCTTTTCGCTTGACTTATGCTTGCAAGGAACTGACTTATGCAAAGAGCTTTTCTTTTGGCGTACAAACACAGAATACCCTACCTTATGATCCATCAAATATTTTCGCGAGCGTTTGGGCTAAACGCGTTTCGTGACTGAATATGCCCAAGCTAAAACTGGGGAATATCCGTGAGAAATGGCCCAATTTTAAAAACTGCGCTTGTTGTGAAAAATACTCCAAGGCCGCGATAATGTTTGTCCGCGGACATTATCGCGTCAAATGCAGGCTTTCGTTGATTTAATCACCAAACTGCAGTAACCAATTACTTTATGTGATCATTTGACTTTTAAAATGACAGTACATAAGGAAAGAAATTTATCTATTTAAC